>NW_022589725.1:35926105-35962953 GCF_004348235.1 Phoca vitulina
GGGGGGGGGGGGGGGGGGGGGGGGGGGGGGGTGGGGGGGGGTGGGGCTGGGGCGATGGGGGTGGGGGGGGGGGGGGGGGGGAGGGCTGTGTTCAAGGGGAGGGAGTGCCCAGTGCACCCTGCCCTCCTCTCTGCACATCTGTGTCCTCTCCTGGGGGCTCAGGCTGGTGATAATGAGAGAGAGCAGCAAAGCCCCATTCTAACAGAGGGTGGCCGCCTGGCTAAGGAAGGGCAGTTCAAGTGAATGATGTTATGGGACGCTGGAGTGTTAGAGAGTACTGCATTAGATAAAATGAAATGCAGCTAATTAAGGCTTAATTAATTAATTAGTATTGTCCTAGGAGGCTTCCCATTCTGCATTCCCTTAGCTCTGCTTCATTAAGAACTGTCGGCAGCAAGCTCCCCAAGCTCCCTTCCAAGCCAGAAAATGAGGGGAGGAGGACAAAAACTGACCTCCAGCATCCAGCAGGGAGGGAAAAAGAGGCCACCAAGTGGACCAGGGTCCCTCCTCAGCCCGACGCAGAGCTCCACATCTCATCGATCAGGGTCAGGACTGTGGAGGGTGGAAATTCATTTCACGAGTTACCTCTGAGTCTCACCCTTTGTTGTCCATGGCACACGCGGTGACATATTTTAGTTTGAGTAAAGAACATACCGACTCCCCTACTGGCTTACACAATGCAGAAATACCCCTGAGGACACGCGGAGAGGGGGGCTGGTGAAAATCTGGCTTTCTGGAGATGGGCCAGAGAATGAGCTAGGACATCTATCTGGGGAGTGGGCTCTGCCTTTACCCTGACCACAAAGAATCCCCAGCCAGCTTGGGGTTAGCTCTCCTCAGCATCATATGACCCTCCCAGGGGTCAGGGTGACATGGTAGCCTCCACCCCCATCAGCCAAATTCACCATTTTACTCAGCGGGTCCCTTCAGGGTGGCTACAGCTGTAGCACACGACAGTTGTCCCACTCTTGTGCCACATTTCTCATCTCACTTGTGGAGGGGGACGGCAAAGGAAGGGGTTGGGGATGGGTACATGGGATATGCTACAAAATACCCAACCAGATACAACATCCAAGACCTCCATGTTCCCATCCACCCCGTGACCTCAAGAAACATGAATATTATCAAAGCAACACCTTGTTAGGCAACTGAGTGAACAGAAATATGGGTATTGTCTTATATCAAATATTTTATTGATGGATGAGTTCTACCAACTCCAGCTATGGTGAGGAAGGATTATAGTCAGAAATGCGTGATTCCATGGCCACCAGCTGAAGAATGATGTGCTAAGTATCCTGCAATTGATTTAATGATCTTATGCCATACTTTCCTCTCTGGGAAGTGAGAACTATCATTTCCTTCCCCACACCCCTACTATGTTGTAAAGATTAAATCAGGTAAGTGTAACATATTTTTAAAAATTCAGTGTTATTCAAATGAAGGAAAGGTCACCCTTTGGTAGAAATGAGGGTGCTGGGGGTATCATATCTCTTCTCTCCCTCACATCCTGGTGCCCAAGGCCCCGACCCCACGTTGGTGGTGGAGTGCTGCCAGCCATGGACATTCCTGGGGGCTCTTTTCTTTCCTTTCTTTAAGCTTTGCCTGCCTTGCAGTCTAGGGGGGCAATACTCCCCCATTTCCTCTACCAGACACGGAACAGATGCCATCATGCTGGGAGCATGCCCAGTTACCCCTTAGCGAGTCCTCCCTGTCTGGTGTCAGCTAAGTTCAAGGCTGGAAGGGCGCCAGAGGTGGGCACCCCACTCATTTCATTTGCTCTGACTTGCTCATCCTGACTTCCTTTTCTCCGCCCTCCTTTCTCTCCAACAGACGAACAAAGCCGTGGCCAAGGGGGACTTCCACCAGGCCAGCACCAGCTCCCGGCGGGCCCTGTTCCTGGCTGTGCTGTCCATCACCATCGGAACTGGCATCTATGTGGGCGTGGCCGTGGCCCTCATCGCCTACCTCTCCAAGAACAACCACCTATGAGCTTCGTCCAGGCGTGCAGGGGAAGAAACCAGGGCCAGTCGTACGCAGATGCCGAGAAGGCAGGCCTGGCAAGGGGTGGACACGCAGGTAGACACACCTGTGCGATGCTGTGCACTAGAAGTTATTGCCAAACGACTCCATAAAGCCCTGGGATTTTCTACCCAGGGATTTCTTTTGTTTTTACCCGTTAATTTCATTTTCACAGCACTGTGTAGAGCACGAGGCAGATGGGCACTGCTGACCCTTCCAAAGGGAAGCTCCAAAGATCCTGACCCGCAAAGCCGTCTTGGATGGATTCTGGTGGATTCGTGACAGTGCAGCCCTCTCTGCAGCCTGCCAGGGCCTGGAATGCCATAGCATTAGCAATACATGAACAGTACATATGTGTTTATTTTTTATGGAATATGGTGCAATAGGCAGAGGGCAGGGGACACGTCACTTCTGTCTGTGGCCCTGCTTCACTCCTCCAGCATTCCCCCGCCCACGAGCCTTCCCTGCAGGAAGAAAATGGGGCTGGCGGGAAGAGAGACAAAACTGCTGACAGGACTGCCAGCTGTCACTGGTCTTCAGATGGGTCCAGCCCTGAGAGTGCAACGTCAGAATGAATAGCATGGGGTCTGTCCCCAGGCCCAGTGGACACTCCCTCCACGCTGCCCCCAGCCTAGGAACATCGGGCCTCCTTTGGAATGTGTCCAAACTCAGCAGCCACCAGGCACCAATATGTGGGCCCGGGGCCTCATTGATCTAGGGCGGGGGGCAGGCCACAGCCCTTCCCAACCCCTCCCGGAAGGACCGAGGTGTGATCCATGAACTGTAGGCAAAGGAGCTGTGGGCACCGTCTCAGCATAAAGATGCCTGTGTTGACACTCACCCTGGCGATAAGCAGTGACACCAGTGATCTTTAAAAGGAAATGAACCTTCCCTGTCGACTAAATGAATAGCTATTTTCTTGTCATTTTTTTAAGTGCAACTACTGCTTCATGCTGCTTAAGTTATCAGACGAACGCTGAGAAATAAGTAATCAGACATTTTAATACCATTTCACTGCTGTTTTACGAGTGTTCATTATTTAACAAAAATTATCTTTTAGCTTTTCTTGCTTAAGACTTTTTTTTTCTAATGAATATCCATTCTTGGGTTTCATTTTTTACTTCTCACTCGTCTTAAATAACCACAGAGCAACTCAGAACTCAGCTGGTAGAAGAGTGGGAGGGTCTCCTAAGACAAGGGTCACAACACCCCTGGCTGCTTAAGTTTTCACCTTGAACACCATTAATATCCTTGTCCTAATAATAACATTAGGGGACACAGAGGCCATCTCTCTAGGACAGTGTTTCCATCCATGGCACTTAAAAACTCCCTGCCACCTGGATCCGAGCCCCAGAAATCCTGATGTCACTGACCAGGGCCACTGTCTGGTCGTGCTCGTGGGCAGCACAAGTCAGGTGTCCTGGAATACAGACTCAGGTTTCCTCTCCCTCACCTGCCCCTCTTCCCCTTGCCCTTAAATGCTTCATATTCTGAAAGTGTTTAGCACTGTCTTCCTGGGCCAAATCCAAGATCCATCTAGCATCTGTCTCTAGTGGATGCTCCAAAAGTATAGTCTAAGACCCTAACCCGAAGAAGAATATATAGAGGAAGCCCAAAGCTCCCTGTAAGAGTCACAGTAACTTGGTGATGGAGAACATGGATTGGGGTCAAGCCAGCTGTGTGATCCATGTGGGTGCACATCTCTGAACCTCATCTCTAGGAGAGGATAACAAATGTCCACTTCCGAGGACTGCTGGCAAACTCATGGACACGGAGCCCAGTGCCTGGCCCAGGTTGGCGTGCCAGAGATGGGGTGGCCGTGGTTGCTCCCAGTGTCCTGGATAGCCTGTCCCACGACTTGTTTGTGTCCTCCTATCTTCTCGGCCCAACATCTCAGGGTGTATTCCTCACGACAGACCTTGTGCGAAATGGCCTATTTGTAGTGGTCCTAAATCGGTCCCTTTTAAGTTCAAGAGGTGCCCAAAGTTCTGTATCTTTGGATTTGGCTGAGAAGTAGAATCCACCCCATATGTTCACCCCACCATCTCCACCGCCCCCGTCATGGCTGCTGTATCCCGGCCCCTTGGTGCCCAGGTGCTCTGTCTCCTGCTAGACCACCTTCCCATCTTCTCTCAGCCCCCTGTGTTTCCACATGGAAAGGCTTCAGGCTAAAGGGACTCAGCCTCTCTGTACTTTCTCCAGTTCTGCCAAGGCTTTCCCAAGAACCAGCACAAGACCGTATGGTGCAGGTGGCCCTAAGGGTGTGACGGTGCTAGGGTCACGGCCAAACCAGTCAGAGGACAACTTGGAGAAGCATGTGTGGCCTTGCCGCTCACACAACAGGTAGAAACTCCACCTCGCCCCTGACCGCAGACGAAGATCCCCATTCCACAGCTACTCATTTCAAACTTGCAAAAACCCTTACTACAAGCATTTTATAAGTAATTTTCCCTCAAACTTATGTGCCAGGGAAATAGCAAAGTCAAGATGCAACCCCAACCATCACATCCTAAGCCCACTCGGCTTCCTCTTAAAAACCACACGGCCTTGGCGTAGCTCTACAAAGCAAGAAAAATCACATCTGGGCACAGATCACATTGTTTGTGGGTCAAGACTCTCAGGAACGTAAAAGCTGCTTTGGTTTGTGTTTCACAGCATATCTTTGCCAGAGGGTGGCGGGAACAAGTAGTGGGGCTGGGGTGACTTCCCTGGAAAAGGACACCTTGGTACACGTGGTTAAGACAGGTCCTCTTCCTCTACACATGTCCCTCCCGCATCCTCAGAGATGTCCCCGGCCTGCCTACCTCACCCCCCTCAAGCTCCTCTCTGCCCCTGCTTCACTAGGCAGCCCTGGATTCATCAGGGGTCCTCTGCTTCACCGAGGATCGCCACTTCACCAGGTGTCCCCGCCTGACCACACAGTCCAGCTTTCCCCGGGGAGCTACAGCGGCTCCCGAGGAGGACGCGGTGGAAGGGGCTGCATCCGTCCGTCACTGTGCCCTCCGCGGCTGCCCAAGACGTCACAGTCAGGCCACGCAGCTATGGCTAGGAAACAGGACCAGCCTCTCCAAAAGCTGGGACAGGGCATTCCTCACAGCCAGCCAGTCACCGTGCCCCTCTCGAGATGTTAGAGGAAATCTCATTCAGAGCAGCCTCTGGGTTTAAAATGCATCAGCCTGTCCGTTTGCCAACAGCTTCTATTGTTGCAGAAAATGATGCCAAATGTTACCACCACTGAGCCACGGTCAGCGCTGCCTCTCAGAGGCCCTGGCCTGAGGGTCAGGGCCTTGCCTTTGAGGTTTTACAGGGTCTCCTAGAGGCCCCTTGCAGACTGGCTTGAGCAACAGCCCTTATGAGAAGGGTTTCACGCACCTCGAAGTTCATCTGTATGTGTTGTCATGGGTGTTGACATCTGGTGACCCAATTTGCCAACAAACCATTAAAATTCAGACCCTGAGCTGGGGCTGCCCTCTCAGAAAATGCAGCTGTATCCTCTCTTATCTAGAGGCTGCGTTCACCCCTGTGTTCTGCCTTCGAAGTTGGGAGCCTCAGGTAGAGCCCTAAGTGGAAAGAGGCTATGGCTGCGATGTCCCCACCCGGTGACGTCTTGAAAGCCCTTCCCTGGTCTTCGGGAGGAGCTGTGCTGCCCGAGAGGTGGTGGCCTCCCTCTCATGGGGTACTCATCTAAAGATTCTGCTCAACCTAGCAAAGCAACGACAGACGCCAAAACCGCAGATGCTCGGGGCTTGCAGACGGCTGGCTCCCTGCCAGACAAGCACGTAAAACAAGTAATGAATCTGTCGTCTGGCTGAGCCCCATAGCAAGGCGTCAGAGCTCCGCGTGGGTGAGGAGGGAAGGGGCGGGAGCTGCCGGCCCTACACTTAGGGCGCAGCAAGCTCCCGTGGGCCGGGGCTGCCCTGTGCTGCAGGGATGACCGATGGGCCACGGCCCACTGCAGCCTCTGAACAGGCCCCAGGGAAATGCGAAGAGAGAGCACAGCAGCCGACACAGCAGGGCATGGTGACCACGGGGAGTGGAGGGCCACACGGGTCTCTGTCGTGGAGAGTGCATCTGAGGGCAGGGCAGGCCCTTGGAGGCTCAAGAGATGTGCCCAAATCCACCAGGTGGAAAAGACAGTGTGGCTGGCTCAGGAAGCATCACAGGGCTGATAGAGCAGAATGTGGGTGCCTCCAAGAAGCACCAGGCTGGAGACATTCCCAGGGCTTCCAAACCCAGACAGTGCTGAGAGGCACAAGGCACGGTGGGACAGGCTGTCTCGGCTTTTCCGCCTCCACTGAGTTCAGCAACAGCTCCGAGACCGCTCTGGCCTACGTGCCATGGTCCTCACTGCTGCTTCAGCAGACCCCACCGTGCAGCGGCCTCCATGGCAGATCCAGGCTCCGGGCAGCGAGATGACTGCGCCTTGAACTGAGCGCTACCGTCACTCCCCTCTGTCACCCAGATGCCCTTTCCTCTAGCACACGGTGAGCACACGGCTGTGCTTACCCACCAGTGAGACAGGCTATGACACCTCATGTCACCTGACCTAGCTCATGACTCAGCTGAAAAACAGACAGTGATTTGGGTCTGTTGTCTGTCTACGCCAGAGAACCCATATTTACATTCAAACTATTTTATTAAGCTAATCAAGATGTATAGCTGGGACAAGATGGGGAACAGTTAGCATTCTTCTCAGTCAGCTCATGTCTTCATTCCCTGGATGTGGTCCCAGCACATTTTCTTAAATATGCATTTTTTTCTATTTGACTTGGTACATGACATATCCCTGGTACATGGAAGAGGGGCTGGAGTAGATGAGAGCTGGTGAAGAGCTGTACGGTCTCCCACGGGGGCACCTTGAGGCAGGACTTTCCTTTATCCCTCAAGAACAACTGGAAGCAAGAGATGGTCACTGTCCAGTGATGTTACCTGATTTAGAAGCAGACATCAGGCCTCTCCAGGATCCCTCACCCTTCATTTCTGTCCTAGATGGAATGAAGTGTGGAGGTCCCCAGATGACGCCCCCCTCATTGTCCTCCCCAAAGAGATCCAGCTGTTCGAGCAACCAAACCAATCTCCATCTGACATCTTGTGCATTCTCAGATAATAGTTCTTTTATTTTTATTTTTATTTTTATTTTTATTTTTATTTTTTTTAAAGATTTTATTTATTTATTTGAGAGAGAGAGAATGAGCACATGAGAGGGGGGAGGGTCAGAGGGAGAAGCAGACTCCCTGCCGAGCAGGGAGCCGGATGCGGGACTCGATCCAGGGACTCCAGGATCATGACCTGAGCCGAAGGCAGTCGCTTAACCAACTGAGCCACCCAGGCGCCCTATTTTTATTTTTTTAAAGATTTTATTTATTTATCCGAGAGAGAGAGAATGAGAGAGGGAGAGAGCACGAGAGGGGGGAGGGTCAGAGGGAGAAGCAGACTCCCCACTGAGCAGGGAGCCCGATGCAGGACTCGATCTTGGGACCCCAGGATCATGACCCAAGCCAAAGGCAGCCATCCAACCAACTGAGCCACCCAGGCACCAAACAGTTTTTTTGTTTTTTTTTTTAAATAACATGGACCTTAAATTCAAAGAGGGCATTGCAAATGGATCCAGCTTCATATTCACAGCAGCCCTGTGCCGGGCCTGACATGATGCAGAAACAGAGCTCAGGAGGCTGCCATCCCCATCGTCACAGTCAAGGAAGGAACAGAACCTGGCCTTGGGCTCAGCCAAGCAGCACTGGCCCCAACACCCTCCCCAGCACAACCAGGAGACTACAAGGCTCCACCCGAGTCTCCCGGAAGCCTGGGCAAGGAGGCACGTGGCTGGGGGATCTGATAGCCCCACAGGAGGATGGGTGACAGCCGGGAAGCTGGGGAAGTCAGGCTTCCTCCGATGTCAGGCAGAGTATGAGTGGGAGCCAGTCTGGCTTTTCAGACCAGAGAGGGAACTTATCCTGACCCGAGCCCCAGGGCTGTCAGAGGCCAATTCACGGGGAAGTAGGGACAACAGTGGAGGAAGCCAAAGGCATGCAGGCTGGAGAGAGTGAAACCAGAGCCCTGGACCCCCTACCCAGGGCACAGAGATAGTCAAGGTCTGGCCACAAATGAATGAACAAAACAAGGATAGTTCCCATCTCCCTACCCTGTGGGGACATTTTTCAATGTCTGAAGACATTTCTGGCTGTCACAGTTGCCCATCTAGCGAGTAGAGGCCAGGAGTGCTGCAAACATCTTACAAGGCACGGGACGGTCCCCACGACAGAGTCAGCCAGCCCCAAACATCAGCAGGGCCAAGAACCCTGCACTCGATTATTCACCCCGGTCACCCGAAGCATAAACATTTGGAAAACCGAGTCTGATTTAGCCACCCCCCAGGTGGAGCACCAACCCGCGAAGTGAGCTTGGAATCACTCACAGAACAGCCACACTTCACTAGCAATCCCTCCCCAGAGTCACGCTAGGATTTGTACACGGGGAAAGCAGGCGCCCCTGTTTCCTGGAAGGAGGGTCCTGAGGCCAGCCCGGCTGCCGCTGCCTGGCCACACATCGCCTGCCTCCATCAGCCCGGGGTGGTCCTAGTCAAAAAGTCACAGAACAGTGATAACACCCCTCCCACTTCACAGGACTTAGGGCTTTGCAAAGGGAGATTTCCTGTCCGCTGGGTGCCATAGAAATCCCCCGGGTCAGAAGAGGCTGTAGGTGCCACATGGAGGGGACTTAATTCGGCGTGGTCAGATCATTGTAAAGAGGACTCAGGTCTCCTCTTTGGCGGCCAAGCTCCCTTCCCCCACTGCCCTGTCAAGGTGAGGGCCAGGGAGGCCATCCTGCCAGGCCAGCTCTTACTGTCATTTCCATGACAAGGGTCCAGGTTCTGCCAGGGAGCCATGTGCCTCCATCCCTCAGCTCGCACGTGGTTAAAGCTTGTCATAGAAAGGGTGCTGTGTCTTCTCAATGAAGAAGGGGAGGACCAAGTTTGAAAATGGAGGTTGGATGAAGTTCAGAGGGGTCATGGGGAGCTGTGGGTTTTCATTTGGTTACCCACAGGATTCATCCATTCGGAGCCCTAGACAAGGCTTTGAACCAGAGGTTCAGTGCCTTGGGGCAGCTGGGTACAAAGGCTGTGATGGGCCCTTGGGTGACAAAGACAGAAAGGGATCACATCTAGGGAAGTGCACAGCCTCCCAGGGAGTACAGGAGTAGAAGCCAAGACTGTGG
Organism: Phoca vitulina; assembly: GCF_004348235.1. Lineage (NCBI taxonomy): Eukaryota > Metazoa > Chordata > Mammalia > Carnivora > Phocidae > Phoca > Phoca vitulina. The sequence goes on from NW_022589725.1 coordinate 35,935,340, forward strand.
GTACCAGCACTCCAGAAGATGGGCTACAGGATGGGGTTGGGCGATGTCCAGGCCATAGGACACCTGAGCCCAAAAGCTCATTGCAGTGGGGGCACTCCTCAGCCCTGGGGCAGCAAACTCAGCGAAGACCCAACTTTTCATCCTGCACTCCTGGTACCTCGTTCAGTTCTTACACTTGCATTGACATCGTTCACAAATGCAGCACGTGGCCCAGGGCACACCGTCGCTGACACTCATGGGAGTGCTCCTGCCCAGCCTCGTGCACAAGATGGAGACATTCTCCAAGTCTACCTGAACATGGGTGATGGTCTCACCTACCAAACGTGGCCAGTGAGCAGCCACAGATGGTCATCACCGCACGTCTGTTCATGTTGGGCTTAGCCGAAGGCTGAAGCCTCGTTTCCCACAGAATAAGGCCACCGACCTACAAAATAATGATCTGGTGGCTGAAGAATTGATTGGGTCATCCCCCTTTAGTCAAGAGTAACACCTCAGTCCAAGGATAAGGGAACAGTGACACTGAGGATAACAGGGAATTACAGAGAGCAAGGCATCTGTCAGCCACCAGGCTCTAGGGATGTAATTTCTGTCCATGCCAGGAGCTAGGTGCTGCACACTATTGTGACCCCCGTATCCTCGCAGGAAGACCAAGGCTTAGAGAGGGAAAGAATTTGTCCCAGGTCACACAAATAACAAAAATCTGAATCATGCTACAGTTCTACCTGAATCCAAGGTTCACAGTCTTAACGCCCCAACACATGCCTTTTGGTTGAATCCGATTTGTTTACCACTGGTGCTCAGGAGAAACAGAGGGTGGCCTTTCTAGTTTTCCCACAGTATCAAGTGTCAGATGTGAAGTCCCAGGACCAAGAAGGTCTGGTATGCTCTCTCCACTGCCCTGGACTAAGATTTCTGGTCCCCTTCCCTTCCTTGGATAGAATCGATCCTATTTTATTTTGAGCCTGGGAAAATCAAACCCATGTCCCCACATCTCTGGAAGATGATGGTGGCCCTAGGGAAGGAGGAAAGCTGTGCCCCTGGGCCAGCACATGGTCAGTGGGGAGTAAACACCGTCATGTGCCCCGTCCCTTGGAAATCCCACCCCAACCCTTCAAGGTAGTCCCAGTTTCTTCATTCCCACTTTACAGATGGGGAAACTGAGGGTCTGAGAACCAAGACCTTCCCTGTATGACAGAGCGGGTCCGTGGCAGGCCAGAGCCAGAGTTCAGACAGGCGGCCCTGTCTTCTCCCCAGAGGCACCTCTGCTTGTGCGTCAGTCAGAGAAGCCTGGGCGCCTCCCAGGGGCCCTGCCCAGGCCAGGAGTGGAGGTGAGGATGCACAGAAGGCACGGATGTGCTGGAAGAAGAGGACATCACTGGGAACGTGCACAGCAGGCTGCAACCCCATGTCTGGGAGAGTGAGCGTGTCCCCTGGAAGAGTCCCGCCTGTCCCGGTGTGCCCCAGCCACAGGGACAAAGTAGCGCAGACAGGCTGACAGAAACAACAGACACGTATTCTTCACAGATCTGGAGGTCGGAGTCCAAGATCAAGGAGCCAGCAGGGCTGTTTCTCCTGGGCCCTCTCTCCCTGCCTTGCAGATGGCTGCCTTCTCCCTGTGTCTCCACGTGCTCCTCCTCCCGTATGTGTCTGTGTCCTAATCTCCCCTTTTTATAAGGACGCCAGTCATATTGGATTAGGGCCCACCGTTAAGACCTCATTTTACCTTATTTACCTCTCTAAAGGCCTTATCTTTACATTTGGTCACACTCTGGGGTACTGGGAGCCAGGCGTCAGCACAGGACTTGGGGGGGGGGACAGAGTTGAGCCCTACAGCACCCAAGCCTGTGCATCCTCCATCCTGTGATTGCCGCCCCTCGTGCACAGACACCACCCATAGTCATCCCAAACTCCTCACCGATCCTCCCCTCCACCCCTACCTCAGCCCCACCCACATCTGCCCTTCTGTCCATCTGTGCCTGTAGGTCTCACCCAAACCTTGTGTGGTGGCCCAAAGGCTCAAGCTGCCCACATGTTCAGGATCCCAGGCCCCACCGTCCCCACAACAGGAAACTAGCTTATACCCGTGTGGGATCCTGGCAAGGCTGTGTCGCTGAGCCAGGCTCCCGGAATCCTGCAGGCAGAGGGTGCCCCAGCATCTGAGACAAAGAAGGAGCCAGGCTTGACTGGTGACACAGCGACGAAGCCCCTCAGGCTAGGGGCCACACGGGTCTCGCTCGGCCTGCCTTCAGTCCAGCCACAGCTGAGCCTGTCAGACAGGGGCTCCCAGTCAAACTCAGAGAGCCCAGCCTGCAGCTCTTCTCGCCTCAGTGTGGAGCCCCTTGGCAACTGGCATCCCTTGGGTCAGGTGGGAACGGTGGGGCCCACCAGGACACAGATGAAAGAAGCCTGGACACAGGGCCACCCCCAGGTGGGGCAGAGAGGGGAACTAGAAAGGACGGCCACCTGCGGTACTGGAGGGGGTGGCCCTGAGAAATGCCCAGAAATACTTGGCAGGTCAAACTTTCAGTTTGGCTTCTGAGGGTAGGAGCCAAGACCTCTTCAGCTGCTCTTACGTGGCCCTGTGTCCGACAGACGCCGAGACCCTGGCTGCCCTCTGTGAGGAGCGTGGCGGCTGGCAGCCTGTGGCATTGGAGCTGTGGCCACACAATTCCCAGGACAGCCCCGGCCGAGGGCTGAGCCAGGCGGAGGCACGGAGCCTGGCCGTTTCCACCCAGCACCCGTGTCCCCGGGGAGCACTGCCTTGGCCACAGGCGCCCCCTGGCTGCCCGGTCCCGCCTCCTCCGTTACTCACACACAGACGCTCACTCCTCAGAAAACGTCTTTACCCCCCACGCCCAGTTGCTTCCTGGAGAACCCAGCCGACAACAGTCCCTGCTGGTGAGTCCTGGGAAACCAGAACACAGATTGTACGAAGCTGAAGTCCAAAGCAGTGAAAAGATAGGCCCAGAATTCATGAGCCATTAGAGACGAGCCACGGGTGCCTCCCTCTTCCCACCATCACACCCCCAAGCCACAAGGCTATCTGTGAAGTGCCTTCATGTCCCTCATTTTGCCCCCACCCGCCCCAGCCTCCCCTCTTCCGACGGACAAGACTTGGCGCCGTGGAGACAGCTCCGGACTCACGGCCATGGGTGCCTGCCTCCCCCGGGCTCCTGCCCCCCAGGTGCTGGCAGCGTTCGGCCCTCACAGACTCACTCTGACCGAGGCAGGTTTGACGGACTTAGTGAATCCGCTCAGACTGCATAGCACAGTGCAAACTTCTCTCTGTCTGCAAAAGACTGTAGGCCTGTTTGTTTGCAGAAGACCACCGTTAGCAGAACCGAGGAGAAGGTGTAGCTAATGTTCAGCATAAATGTTTGCCAAACCACGGTTTGCAGAGCCATGGCAGTTTATACTGTTTTTTATCCTGTGGTTCCTGGTGCAGTTAAACTTCCTCAATTTTCACTCACTCATCAATGCAGAAGAGATCGCCTTCTGGACTAAAATCCAGCTCTGTTGTTCTGGGAGCAGAGCTGGATTAGAGTGGTGCAGCCGGGAAAACTCTCATCACTTCTAAGAGGTGTGTCAAAGAGAAAAATAAATATGTTTTTCAGCTTAAAAGTTAGAAAAGCAAATTTGATTCCATGGAAAATGAACCAGACCCGATCCCCCAGCCTCAGCTGAGCCACGGAGCCTAAAGGATGGATCTTGAGGAATGTGCCACAAAAAAAAGAAGCTGTGAGCACATGGACCTCCCTGGGCTCTGCTTCCCACACCTCCTCAGCAGCCCTAGCAGCCCAACAGCATTTTCTGCACCCTCCTCAAGCAACTTCAGGCATAAGGAGCCCCACATCTATGCCCTGGACCCTGTCCACCCCACCTCCAGAAGTTGGGGCTTTCCCTTAGCAACCAACAGGGGCCCTCCAGACCCAAACTTCAAGTAGAGCTCTCAGATTTGGAAAGACAAGGTTTTGCACCAGCCTGCACAGCACTCTGGGTACCACTGCCCTGGATTGTCAAAGGTCAACTCAGAATGCTCCCAAAGCCCCCTCCCCCAGAGGTAAGCAGCAGCTGGGAGGTGTCTGATGGTGGTCCAGGCACACTGGCCTCTGTGACAGCCGAAGCATCTTCCTGCCCCATCCAATGCCCATGAACTACTCTGCCCATTTTTAGGGCCAGCCAAGGCCCGCCTTCTCCAGAAAGCCTTCTCTGACCACGACCCCAGCACACAAGGGCCCCTGCCTGAAGTGAACTCTGGAACATTTAACAATAGCCCCTAGAACTCATTCCCAAATGATTGGTGTGCATGACTAGCCATGCACACACTCATCCAAAACACTTTTATTTTGGTGCTCAGTGCTGATCTGAGCTCACAGGTTATGGTGATCGGTAAGAGAAAGAACCAGCCTTTGCAGGAGACAGACAGTGATCGTACAAACCAGCTGCTGATAAAGTAACTGCAGAGCTTGGGAAAGTCATGAAGAAACAAAGGCAGGTGACAGAATGGGCATGGATGGGGCCAAGCAGAGGTGGTCAGGGACGTCAGGGATGGTGAATCCAAGGGGGCGACACTGAGATGCCCCGAAGCCAGCTCAGGTGCCACCACACACACAGAAGTTCTGGGATAGTGAGTGGCTTGGAGCCTGGTGACTGGCTGGCATGCTCCACCCTGGTCTGGAGCCTCATGTGTCCTCAGTGATGGGGATGTCACATTGACATGCCTGAGGCCAGCTCAGTTTCACTCACAGCCTCTGCCCCAGGCTGGTGTCCTTCCCTTCCTAAGAAAAGCATGGACATGAGTCATCGTCCCTATCCCTCTTTCTGTAACCGTCAGCAAAGGATGCGGGAGGCTTGCGGAGAAGAGCTAGGATGGCCGGGATGAGGGGTGAATTCAGGTTGTCATTCCAGAGTGGTGATGCATGCTGGCTCTGGCAATAATCACTGATGATGTAGATGACGAAGATGGTTATATTTGGGTGTTACAAGATCTCAGGTCATACCCTGGAGATGCATCTTGAAATAGTTTCTAAAAGAGCATAAAGTGAAAACCTCCTGTGGTTAAAATGACCCTAGAAATTTTGTAATGTAAAATGTAGAGATCCTATAAACTAAGAGTGTAATGTGAAAGGTCTATGTTACTTTAGCAGATATCACGAGTTGGGGTCCACAGCCCTGCACAGCAACCCTCCAGCGCCACGTGCACAGCATGGCCCAGCACATCTCACCACACAGAGGGACCCCGTTCATCAAGGGGGTTATCACGGTGTGTCACTGTGGGTAACGGTGCAGCAAGTGCAGGAAGCTTCCAACGTACCAGCCCTTCCTGGTGGCCATGACCCTTCACCCAGAGACAGCGCGTCAGGTTTTCTGAGTGTCCCTTACAGCCAGTCTTCTGTCAGGCCACCAGTGGCTTCTTGGATTCTTCCTTCTGAGTATCGAAGGAATCATCATCACCTCACACACACTGGCCATCCCCTCAGGAACCTCTTTCACCCCCTCGTGGCAGGAAAACCTTAAGACCACTCGTATTCTTTGTCTGAGTTGGCTTTAAATGCATTGATTTTTTTTTCGGCCTGATTGCATTTGTGGCCTCTGGATGAATGCTCATTGATGGAGGGACCTATTTGAGGAGAGTCCCTCCCTCTGCCCTGCCTCCAGAGCTCTCTATTTCTTTGCATCCATGGAGGGCAAGTCAATTAAATACCTTGATGATGGGACTCTGCTGTAATGTCTAGAATGATGTGGAGGGAAGACTTCCCTTAAATGTTTGTGGAATTCAATTACATAGAATTTGCGATTTTATGCATAGCCTGTCCTCTCCAGGTGTGATGTGCTAAGCCTGTCCAAACCAAAATGAGAGGCCCATCTTAAAGTGAGAAAGAGCGGGAGCTGGAGAATGAAGGTGGCAGGTCTCAGTAATAAAAGATCGCAGGAAATGTCCCTGGATCATCAATCATGGAGACTGTCTCAGGGGCCCTTTCCATCTTCCTTCTCATGACAGTAAGCCCCCAGGGCCAGCATCCTCTAGTCAGGATCCTGGAGGCTGAGTTGGCAGCACCCTATGCTCTGGGGTTACCTTAAGGTCCTGCCTTCAGCCCTGGTTTCTCAGAGTTTGAATTCCGGTCTTTCCAAGCCCCATGATTACAAATAAAATGAACTTATTCTAAGATCACTAGGAAGGGACTTCCGTGTCAAGCTCCCCAAGGCAGCCCTGCAGCAGCCTGAGTTGCTCATTGGCAAAAGCAGGACGTGTGAAAGTGACCTTGACCAGCTGAGAAACTCAGAGAACAAGGGGTATCGTGAGGGCGAGTGCAGAGGCCTTTCTCTTCCTTACATGCACACACTGGGGAGAGGGCATTTCATATAATTACAGAGGAAGGTGGGTGAGATGGGGCTATAATGCAGTGAGATTAATTTCCTGCCACGGTGTGTGGACTCAGCCTGTCACCTCAGCCCTACCCTATATGTGCTCGCAGCAACAGGGGACGAGGGTGCCCGACAGCTGAACACCCCTCTTTACTGTGCAGCGCACGTCCTCCCTGATGCTTCTCACAGCCCCCAGGGGCTAGTTCTGCACAGTTCTCTCCCAGTGTTTGTTGAGCTCAAACAATGAGAGCACAGGGGAAGTGGCTTTGACCTCCTCTGGCTTTTCGGTTGATAAACCCCTGCAGCCAGCTCGCTGAGCCACCAGTTTGCTCCTTAACTTTTCCCAATTTTGAGGTTAATTCTTTTTGGCTCAATAAGTGACTTAAAAGTGAATATTTCCCTGGGGCCCAGAAGCAAACTGCCTCTCCTTCTCTCCCTGAGAGGGGCACACACACAAGATAACAGATTATGCATGCGGCATATCATAGTTCTGCTTAAAAACCTTCTATAGTTCCTGCAGAATGGAGTCCCACCTCCTCAGCCTGAGGGGAAGTCCATCCCGCCTGACCCTCAGCCTACCCTCTCCACGACATACCCTGACCTCAGAAACACCAAGCAGGAATGGGGCCTGAAGCAGAAACCATCCCACGGGAAGAACAAAAAGATCCACAGGAGCTGGGGACACACGGCCCGAGAGGCTGTCCTCCAAAGGACCTCACTTGCTGGCATTGACCAGGACCATCCTGAATTTTTGTCAGTCTGTGTCTGTGGACAGATATCCTGAGGAAAGTCCTGGGTGAGCAAAAAGCAGGGGATATTAGCGTGCACAAGAAGCAAACACAGAAAACATGTAGGATGGGTCTCTCTAGACCTTGTGAATGGCTACATCCATGGTCCCACCTACAAATATTGGCGATTTGGTGACTCAGAACTCATCAGTGATCCTCAGGTGTGTAACTCAGCCCTCCTGTTCTGAGGTGAGGGAGACTGTGGAATTAGGAGGTGCTTAGAGCCTGACTTGCCTCCCTTCAGAGCATGTATCGGGGAGCCTCCTCTGGGGTGAGGGTGGGGAGCAGTGTGTGAACAGGGAACTGAAATCCTAACTTTGGCCCCTAGGAGCCTCCTCTCTCTGCACTTTTCCCTGTCCCTGCCCTTGGACATGCTGATCCCTGAGTGTGGCATGCCCAGTCCTGCCCAGGTCCCCCACCGTCCTCTCCACCCCACTCCCAGGCCACTCAGGGACACGTCACAGATGGGCTCACCCCCAGAGGTCCAGATAAATGCAGACATCTATCAAGCCTTGCCTTCAGGCTGCCTAAAGACTCAGAACTTCTCTCTCCTTCCTCCTTGCTGGGGCACGTGTAGACCTTTATCCATTCATTTACTCAACAGCTTTTATTGCAGACTCACAGCCATTAACCCTGCCCTGAGGGGCTCTGGGGCCCTGAAAACAAAGGAACATCAACTGAACAAATCTCAGCCTGGCAGTAAGCAAAAAAATGCAAGTCACAGAAGATACATATTGTGATCCATTTAGATCTGGTTCAAAGGGAAAAAATTGAACCATAATGAAGGATGCCTCGGTGCTAAAACTATAATGAAAAGCTGGAGCATGGAAATCACACAATTCATGACAGTGGTTATTCCCATAGTGGGGATCAGGGGTGGTCAGCAGAGGTTGCCAGCACCTGGCCTCTTCTCGGGCTGGCTGGGGCTCCAAGGGTGAGTGCTCCTCAGCTTCCACATCATGCATATTGCTTGGACATATATGGTGCGTCAAAATCTAGTTTGCACCAGGCACACTGCTGGGTTTGAGGCATAAAGAGGTTAAGAAGACAATGCCCGTCTGCTCAAGGGAAATTAATCTCACTGCATTATAGCCCCATCTCACCCACCTTCCTCTGTAATTATATGAAATGCCCTCTCCCCAGTGTGTGCATGTAAGGAAGAGAAAGGCCTCTGCACTCGCCCTCACGATACCCCTTGTTCTCTGAGTTTCTCAGCTGGTCAAGGTCACAAAAAAGTCAAAATCTAGTTTGCACCAGGCACACTGCTGGGTTTGAGGCATAAAGAGGTTAAGAAGACAATGCCCGTCTGCTCAAGGGCTCCCTGTCTCCACTCCTATGAACCTGGGCAACAGCTGCTCCACCCACAGGCCTCGGGTTGGCAGGATGCGCTGGGGTCCTAGGTGGCACGTTCTCGAACACCTCTGAGCCTCGATGTCATCATGAAGGTGGGGGCCCATCGTCTCCCACAGACCCGCCGTGAGGAGCAGAGGAGGTGAGGCTGGGACAGTGCGGAGAGCCTGCGGGCGGGAGCGGGCACCGGGCCGCGGCTGTTGTCACTGTGATTACCAACTCAGCCCCGCGTCGTGGCTGGTGACATGACTCTAACTTCCTCTGTCTTTTAACAATTTTTTTTGAGAACAGAGGTCTTATTTTATGCACTTGTTTGTTTCCTTTTGCATTGGTCATTTGAGAAAGTGATTTATATATTTGAATCTGACTAAATTTAATCCTCTCAAGAAATGCCCTTGTGAAGTAAGCAGGCAGGGCATTTGTTTATAAGCGGGGAAACTGAGGCTCGGAGAGGTCAAATGGAAGCTCCTCTCAGCGGACAAGGCAGTTCCTCTTCTGACAAAGGAAAATGCAGAAACAGGCTACTTTTAAAAGAGTGTGGATTTTCTCTGCCTCTGAGAATTCAACCACAAACTTAAAAAGAAAAGGGTTCAAAGCGTTGGGGAATAAAGTCCAGCATCATGAGAAACCTCGGTTTCCTAAAAGGGGAACTGGAGACTCTAACTTCACTTAGAAAATACTTTGCTTAAAAATTAAAAAGAAAATTCTCCTTGGAGGTGCTTTGCTTTGTGACATTGCTATCACAAACTTCTTCCTTTAATCTTCAAGAAATAGAAAAGGATGCTCACTGCAACTAAAGCAAAAATGAGCGAACTTCAAGACCTCTGTTCCCAGAGGCAAGTGTCCTGTTTGACTTTCTTGGGCGGTGAGGACACCGGGAAGGAGCCAGATGGAGGTCCTTGAGTCCGGGTCCCAGTGGGCATTCGTCTGATTTGTGGATGTCATCAAACGGCCGACTTCTCCGTGCCCGGGACATTTCGACTGCAAGAATAATGTTCATCATGAAGAGGATGGGGTTGAATGGGAGCGATGAGAAATGGCATCTTCCTCTTACTCCTTCACAAGAATGTTGATGAGATAAAACAAGAAAACCAAGCCATATCTAAAGCAATTTTCATTTCCTAATAACAAGACTTCTCAAGGCCTGACTTTCTTACCTCTGTTTCTACTCTTTGATTTCCATAAAAATCCCTTGCATGCCTAGCTTGCTGCAGTTCCCCAACCAGCCCCGGGATCACTCCATGCCACAGAGCTGATCGTTGACGCAGTGAGATGTGGCGCTCTGCTGGCTGCAGTGTGAGTTAATTCAGATGCCAACTCAATGGCCAAAATCGTATTTTCTTCTGAAGCATAGCACAGGAAAATGCACAATATATATAGAGAATAACGGGTTAAATAGACCCCTGATTGCTGAGTTACAGTTGGATATTAAAATCGAGTTAAAAATACGTTGTTTTTTGGCAAGTGCATTTGCTCATTCATTCACTCTTGTATCGACTCAATCAACAGACACTTCACTGAGCACCTGCCATGCCCCAGGCACTGTGATAGGTGGATTCTGCCGGAGAGGAAAGAGGAGGAATGGTCAGTCTTGTGTGTATGAGTGTGTGTGTGGCATGATTACATATGAATTATAAAATACATATATAATGAGGCAAGCATGAATGACTAGGCAAAAAGAGATTGTTGCCCTAAGAGATGTGCTTGGATGTTCTGTGGGAAATGGGAGCATTCCAGCACTCCAGAGCAGTCCCCAAGACAAACACGGGTCGACCAACCGCAATGGGGCTCCAGGGGTGCCTGAAGGAGGATGATGGGAAGAAGCCAGAGGCAGGGAACAGTCCATCAGTAACCACTAGCAGTCCTCCAAATTCAGCCTTAACCATTAACCCCTTATCCTCCCCCAAATGGCCTATAGTTGGAATGAGGGCCCTATGGAACTCACATTAATTTGATTCTGCACATCAGAGACAGCAGTTCCTGTGTGTGCTGAACATGTGGTGTGGTCCATGTGGTGGGGCTGGGGCATACATGCAGCAAACAGGTGGTCCTGACCCACTCTTAGCCGAGAGAAGTGATAGGGGCCATGGGAGGGGGGCAGGTGAGTCCTCAGGGCTGAGGGGCAAGAGGCCCTTCTTGGGGGGACCTACAGGGCCGGAACTACAGAGGAAAGGAGAGGGAATCAGAATTGACTACTGGTGATAGATGGGGGTGATTAAGTTGGGGTACTTGCCAGGAAGGGAGAAACATGGGGGAAATGCAGGGATGAGGTGGGAGACCAGTGTGGGGGCGGGGGAGGGAAGATGGAAGGCCTGGAGCACCGATGACTCTGAGCTGGACCCCAAGAAGGTGAGGGCCGTGTGCGGTGCAATGGCAGGAGTGGCGAGGGCGCAGGGGTGGGAGGGCGGTCTGATAAGCAGGTAGCTGCTCCCTGCCTGCCCGGGGTCTGAACTGGGAAGAGGCAGTGCTGTGTGGGCTTCACCTTCGCAGACTCAGACCCATGGCCTCACCGGGACGTTCATTCCATAGAGGCTCTGAAGGGTTCAGGGAGGGAGATACATCGGTGCAGCCTCTGGAACAGTCAGCCTCGTCGCCTACTTCCAACATCCTGCTCGCAGGGGCTTTCCACTTGCTCCAGATGGGCCACCTGGGGAGATCCATTTGCCTATCTTGAATTATTTAGGCACCAGAAAGTAACCAAATGTATTTGTGTTAACTTTGGTGATTCAGACTTTGGGTCATACAAGGGATAGAGGCCGAACAAGTGGACTGTCCTGTCTCCCTAGGTGGACAGGTGCCCTGAGGCTATAGGCTGTCATATTGCAGAAAGAGGACATCCAAATCCCACTCTGCTACTTCTAGCTGTGTGATCTTGGGCAGCTCTCTGAGGTTTGTGCTCCCTTGTGGATGGAGAGGTGTTCTGAGTGCCCACCTAGCAGGTCATGAAGAAAGGAGGAGGTGCAAGGCAAAGAGCTGAGAGCAGCTCGTTGGTCCCCATCAGACCTCCATGAGCTGCCTTCCATCCTGCACACTCACAACTGTTCTGAGACGGGCTCCTGAGGGCCCACTTACCTATCAGGTGTCTTCCCTCCTCCTTCTCTGTGCCCAGCAGACTAAATGTGGCCTTCCTTGCAGGCAGGTGCTGCTAGGTGACCCCAGAGTTCCTGCCAAAGGGATGTGGGTGAAGGAGGTGAGCCGGTCTCTAGTCCTGTATTTAAGAAGTGGCTGTGCCTTCTCCATGCTCCTTCCCCTTCTGCAGCTGAATCCAGGCTTGGACAATGAGGCCCTAGAGAATGGAGGACATGGAGGACAGATCTCTGGGAGGAACCTTCAGATAGAGGTGAGCTACCTGCCAGCCAGGAAGTCACCACTGTGGACTTTCCAATGAATAAGCAATAAACTTCTGTCTTTGAGACTCTGGATATTTGTGGGTCTTTTTGCTAAAGCAGCCAGCGTACCCTAACTGAGACAGACCCAAATTATCTGCAGAACTTCTTGCAAGGAGAGTGGCATCAGGGAGATCTGTCTGTGTGAACAAAGCAAGGGGCTTCGGAAGAGAAGAGAGGGCTGTGCTCCTATGATCTGGTCAAGTCCAAGACAAGCACATGCCTCAGGCAAGAGAACAGGCCCCAGGCCCGCTCAGCCCAGCCCAGGGCTCACAATCCTTCCTTAAAACCGGTAGGGTCAGCCCAGAACACAGAGGCGGGCCAGCAAGCCACAGTTCCCTGCTCTGAAGACCTAACCTCCCAGAATAAATGTCTGATCATGTGTAACCCATAATCGTGTAATATGATTAGGCCTAACAGCCCTACATAGCCCGGTGAAGAAAAAAATCTGAAAAAGCGGTAGGAGAAGGCTCTAGTTAGGAGGCCGAACAGCAGGGCGAGCGACATTCATTACCGGGGCCCAGGCCCAGCTGCGGGGGTCACTCCTGACAGCTGCAGGCTGCTCGCTGCTCCCCCCGTGTGCTCCTCACCACATCCACAGCTGGTGCAGGACCCGCCACACATCTGCCTGGCTGCTGTGCAGTCCCCACGTGCTGGCACAAGCCAGAAAGACTCGCCTTCTTTGGAAGGAGACGCGGCAGCCTTCTGGACAGAATTCACTTCTAAACCAGGGGAGGTCTGGTTGGGGTATTTAACTGATTGGAACGTGCTTGAAACCCAGACGTATCCAAGCACAGACTGTGGTAAAATTCTCTCCCCTCTTTCCCTGCCTTCCCAGTCCAGTGCCAAGGCCCTTGGTGACACACTGGGGGTGGGAGGTGGGGGATGCGGGTGGCTAAGCATCGCTGCTATGGCCACTTCTTAATACTGGGCCACAGACAGGAAACAGCACGCCCTGGGCCCTGTCTCTGCTCCCAAGCAGGGGCACTGGCAGCCGTGGGGTCCCAGCTCAGCTACTCACTTTGCTCTGTGACCTGAGGCAAGTTCCTCACCATTTCTGGGCCTCTCTCCTCACCTGAACATCAACCATGATATCTGCACATTAGTTCTCTCTGGGATATAGGGTGGGATAATGCATGCTCCAGCTCAGCACCTGATGCAATAGAACTGCCCGTAGCATCAGCATCCTCAAAGGGCATGAGGCCTTGACAAATCATGCTGAGCTGGTGTGAGTCACTGATCTTCTAGGAACCTCCGTCTTCTTTTCTGCCCGGTGATGGAAGAGCCTCTGCCCTGCCATCCCTGGGGGTGGTGCTGCGAGGCACACGGAACACACAGAAGCAGGCCACAAGTGTCCCACGGCCGCCTGCCATCACTGATTCCTAGCCACGGGACAGTGGGGTGATTCTCTGGATGCCAGAAGGAACAGGTGCCGGGTCCCTCGCAGTAACTGCAGTAGGCGGCCAGTGCCCAGAGCGCGAGCTGCCTGCACTCCGTGTGGGTGTGCAGTGATGGGATGAACGCGTCGAGGGCTCTTCACTCACCAGAGCCCAGTGGCCATGGCAACCCCATCAATGGCTCCATTTGAAGATGAGTAAAGAACATTTAAATTAATTAAGAGTCCAAACATTCCCATGTCCAGGCAGGGACATGCCTTTCACGGGCCTCTCTCCAACCATTTGGCTCAGCTCTGGGCAAGGCTGTTGGTTGCTGGAGGCTGGGCCTGTGGACGGATGGGGGCTCTCAGAAACGGGTGCTGACATGCTCCTGCCTCCCTGCTCCCCCCCCGCCCAGCCTTCCAAGTGAGCCAGCAGCCTCCTTTACCCACACCGCCGGTCCACTGATAGGCTCGTGCTGGTGCCACCTTCCCTTTCCTACATCGTGAGCAAGGGCTGCTGCTTTGTTGGAACCAAAATCATGCAAAGCTTCAGAGTCCTTTCTAGTCACAAGAGGACATGTGACATCCTAGAAGTTGGAACAAAAGCCAAACGCCGAGAAGAAGCCACAGACAGCTGCAGTGAGCATGGGCATGCAGGGACCCAGGTGGATCCTGGGGACTAGAGGGTGGAAGTCTGCAGAGACTCAAGCCAGGGAGCGGCCCCCGTGGCTCTAGAAGGGCAGGCGGTTCTCTGTGGAGAGAGTTACCGCAACAATGTGTGTGTCTCCAAGGACATCTTGGCTTGGGCCTGGGGCCTGCAGGGAAGCACTGGGTGGTGAGCGAGGATGGGGTTACGGTCGATTCTAACAGGAGGCCGGGGGCAGACAGCAGCTCCTCTCTCAGGCAGCTCTGTTGGTCCTTGTTTCACATCCCCGAATTCAAATGTGACTGGGCTTTTTCTTTGGGTCACTGAGTCCTTGATGGTCAATAACAGCAAAACAACAAATGTGCAAAACTGAACTAGAAATGCATGACAGTATGTTCCTGGCTTATAGCAGATAATGGGAGCAAGCTTGCACACGTGTTTGTCCCCTCAGAATCTCTTCACGGTTTGGTTTGCCCCAGGGGAACACAGACACCAGCCTGGCCTAGGAGACACCAAGGAGCCGGCCTGGGGTCCTGGGATCTCCTACTGATCCCTATAACGACTTCTGAATCTGGGATGCACTTGCTCGGAAAGCAGCATAAAATGTGCAAGTGGGAAGTGAGATGCAAGACGCCTCCCAGTAGGGACTGATGAACCACACTGGAAGTAAATCCCAGGCATTTATTCAAGGGCGCACCATCAGCCCTTGAAGGCCTTGAGGTGCTTGAGCTCAAATGCCTCTGGAAATGCTCTGAGACTAGCGGTTAAGGAAATCTGAGGCTGCAAGAGTCATAACACTTTATGTTATATAGTCATACATAAATTATTGAGAAGAGAACAGCTGTAGCAAAATATGTGCTAAGCCACCCGTGGGATTCTCTCTGGGCAAAATTATAGAGAACATTTTTCTTATAACTTAGGAACTTTCTTCCTAAGCAGGGAGGTCTTTTTTCCTAAAAGTCTTTTAATATCTTCTCAAAATCCCAGCTTCCCAAATATATATATATCATTATTTATGTATATATTTAGGAGGCTGAGACTACATAATGTGATATATTATACATTACTATGTTATAAAATTAAATATTATATATTATTATATACATGTATATATTAAATATATTTGGAAAGTTGAGATTTTGAAACATTATTAAAAGGCTTTTAGGAAGAAATGCTTCTTTGCTTCAGTCAGTTTCCTACCCCTGGGACTTTCGGGAGTGGGGGGACTTACTTTCCCGGCTCCTGAAGTTCAGACCCGCCAGAGATGGGGTCTGGCTGCTGGACAGGGGGGGCCTGGCCAGAGGGGGGACAACAACTCCGTGAAGAGGGGGGGCTGACAGCACAGCAGGTACAAGTTCATGCTCCTAATGAAACCACCCTGATTTGGAATTGGGTTTGGTCTTAATTTCGGTCCCTTATAAAGCAGAGCCTGAGACAAAGACGTCCCTGCTAATGCTTCCCTGGAATTACAACCTGAGGGAAGCAGGCATGAGCAGGGAGGACAGTGAGGCGGGGAAGGTCCGAACCAAAGGGCTGCGTTACTGGGCTGGCCACAGGTCATAGGTCTCCCAGCTTCTTCAGGGAGGCATGTGTTTTGCTGTCTTGGAAGAATTCGTAAGAGGTGGGACAGACACAGAAGAAAGGAGAAATCATCCTCTGGTTTCTATCTCCCATTGATCAAAAGTCATCCCATGAGACAGCCACCTCTCACCTGGGCAAGCTGCACCATCTGGCAGGCCCCAGGCAGCTACCAGGGAGACCAGATCCCAAGAAATACCTGTGCCCTTTGCTGAGCACCCGGTCACGACAGCCCCGCCACCAGGTGGCGATAGAGCTGCAGACAGAGTCCTCCACTCTGAGGTCTACAAAGATGGGGTAGGAGTCCGCTGATCTTCCTGGAGGGCCAGCAGTGCTGTAGAGAGGAAAACCAAGGCCCGGACTCCATCACTCAGCAGGGGACCAATCCTGGGAGCATGCGTTAAGCCTAGACTCCCTTCATCCTCCCTGCCCCGCGTAGGCTGTTGTCAAGGCCAGGGGACAGGAGGGGAGGTCTGTAAGCTGCCCAGCCCACACTGAGCAGGCTGCATTAGGGTTACTATCAGCGTTAATATTGCAACAAGAAAAACCACACTTACGCGGGGTTTATTTGGGTAAGTCTGAGGGCCAACTGTTACATAGTCAGCAATTTGGGGAGCCAATTGTTAAACTGTTGGTAAGAGTGTTTACTCCACAGAGATCAGAAGACACTACAGGTCAGGGTCCCTTTGTGGGTTGTTTTCCTTCTGGATTGCCAGTTTACTGCACACCACTGCCTGTCAAATTTCTTTACTTTTGAAATTAAATTAGAAAGGATGGTCCTGGAGTCACCTGCATTGACTTTTAGTTGCTATGTGTCTATTAACGTGCAGATTCTCAGGTCCCACCCCACATCTCCAGGTGCTCGGAGACCATGGAACCCTCAGCCATTGTCCTTCCCACTTTCCTCAAGACCCCGCTCAGATGGGGTCAATTTTGCCTTCACCTTCCTTTCTTGCTCAATACAGTATCTCTGCTTGTACAGTTAATAAAGAGCCCCATTTACTGATTTTGTCTAAGGATGGCCACAGTGGCCTGGTAAGTTATAAGTTTGAAATGTAAAAGACTGATTATTTGATGTGTAGGGGGCAGTGAGACCTTCAGTGGATGACTCACTCCCTTTCAGAGGCCTCCAAAGGAGACAGACATGTCAAATGTGCGTGTGTGTGCGTGCGCATGTGTGTGTGCGCGTGCTCACACGTGTGTGTGTGTGTGTGTGTGTGCGTGCGCTCGAGGGGAGTCACAGCCCTCCCCTGCCCGCCGCTCAGAGCAAGACATCCCTGGGGGCTCACAGACAGGGATCCAGACCCACACTGCTGCTCTTTTATCCAGACTGGCGTGTCTCAGACTTGACCATGCACAGGAAATACCTGGAAATCTTGTGAAGAAGCAAGTTCTGATTTGGCAGGTCTAGGGTAGGGCCTGAACTACTCATTCATTCATTCACTCATTCATTCATTGAAGTTAACAAGCCCCCAGGGCATGTTGATGCTGCTGGTGTGGGGACCATACGTCCATTGTAAGGATCTGTGCTACACTGTCACCCACAGAATCTTCATGAAGTAGGTAGTTGGTGCTCCGATCCCATTACTGATAAAAGTATTATCACTCTTTGTACGTTAATTTCTGGTACCCGCTACCTTTTTCTCAAGGTGTCCCAGCTCAGACGCCTAGTCCTCTGTTTCAGTTATCTATTGCTGCCTAACAAGCCACCTCGAAACTTCTCAGCTTAAGTAACAATAACGAATTTCATCTGGCCTGGTCTGGGTGGTTCCTCCGTGCTAGCAGGATACGGCTAGGGCTGTGGCAACGGATGTTCACCTATCTGGTACTCCAGCTGGGAGAGCTAGACCAGCTCGGAGCTGATCAGACACAGCTCTCTCTCCAGCTGACCTTACCTCACTCTAGCTTGGGCTCCTCGACAACACAGTGGCCTCAGGCCACTTGGACCTCTTATGTGGCAGCTGGCTTCCATGAAGGAGCATTCCAGGAAGACAAACCCCACACCCAAGTACTTATCAAGCCTCTGCTGGCATTATACTTGCTGATAACCCATCCTGAACAAGTCACACGCCCAAGCCCAGGGGCAAGGCGAAGTGGGCCACACAAGGGCAAGGTCACCAGGCCAGGGTGGTTCATGGGCCACAAATACCACAGTCTGCCATCACCTCCAACCTTTGATTCCCTTCTTCCTTCTTCCTTACTCATCAGTCCTTATCTCAAATTAATTCCCTTGGAAATCATCTCAACTAATAGCTCATTTAGGGGAGTCTTGGATCTTAGCAATTATCATCAGAGAGCTTCTTTTTGAATTCAGCTTCATTCGAACATTTTAAACAGTTCATTAGAAGTTCAGAAACTCTCATTGTCATGCAAGATTTGCTTGCTTAAGTTATTACATTGAAAATTAATTAATTCTTTTAGTCATATTTTTTAATGGAGGATGAATTCAATTCTTTGTATAATATGACACATTTTTGCTAAAGACTGACAGCTGTGGGTATTAATCACTGTTCTCATTTCAGAAACTATCCTGCCAACTCAATTTTATTATTTCGTAGTGAAAGAATGAGTTAGAATTTGCCACTGGCAAAAAGAGAATCAGGGCCTCACAGCGAGGGTTATTATTATTACCCACGGGCGATGGGACTGGTCGGACACTCAGAGGTCATCACAGGAGACCAACAGCCGCAGCACCAGTGACTGGCTCTCAGCATCCTGGGCTCACATTTCAAAGTGCTCCTGTGGTTGTATCCAGGGTTGTTTATAAGGAATATAAATGGGGAGATTCCTCTGGCATTTTCTATAAAACTCTTTTTGTCCCCATTTTTTTAATTACAAAATAATAAGAGCATGATAAAAATGACCCAGATGGATGGAAATGAAGTGCAATGAAAAATCAGCTTCTTCCCACCTCACATGCCTGTGTGCCAGACCCAGTATTCCTGAGTTCAGGTTCTGGGGTGCTCAGAAGATATACATGCACACACAACAGTACTCACATTTGTGTGCACATGTTCACAATTTACACCAATGGCAACCCACCCTAAATGTGGGTGTGCACCTGTGTGCCCTTGAAGGCTCAATTTGGCAGAGCACCTTGGAGACCTTTCCATAGTGATACACAACTCCCTCTTCCTGGTCATAATCTCCTTTCTCATGGGTGATGCTTCTGGAAGATAAACTGAGCAATTTCTCAGCTGCATACATGGCCATTGGCCATTGATCTGTTTAGGTGTCTTGGGTGTTCTGGAATCAATCATCCAGTCCGTATGAATTTTCAAATTTATCTACACAGAGTTAAGCAAAGTATTCTTTTGAATTTGAATTTGAAACATTATTTCTGTATCTGTGGTTTCCCCCATTCTCTCCTTGTGAATTGTCCTCATTTTAAGCTGCTGAATTGATTGCGTGTGTGCGTGCACATGCTTACCTGCCCATGTATAGCATACGTGCACTTGGGAGCTTGTGAATGTGCACCCAGATGTACATCTTCAAATAGGCTCTTGAGACTATTTTTACTGCTCATTTTCTGTTTTCAAATTCATCAATCTCTTTTATTTTACTAAATTCCCTGCCTTGTCTTTTCTTTGTTGGGTTTTTTTCTTTACTCTTGTGACCAAGGTAGATATTGAAGGCTAAAAAAATTTATCTGAGCACAGCTTCAGCTACATGAGATTATTTTTACTATCTTCTAGATAGTTATCAAAATTGAATTGATTACATTATGGTCAAAGAATGTGGTGTTGGTTTTTAAAGAAGAGAAAGCTAAAAAAGAAAATAAAGCTTTTGATATATAAAGTGCTTTTCCTAAGAGTTTAACAGATAGACAATTTTTGTAATTGCACAAATAATTGAAAGTAATGGTATTCTCCGTTTTCAGTATATAAAGGTCCTAAAACCTATAGTTTCATTCTCTGCTATTCCTGATATTGGTTTACTTTTTGGTCAGTCTAACTAGGGTTTATAAATTTTATTAATCTTTCAAGAAAGTAACTTTAATTTTGTTGATTATTTCTTTTATATGTATGTTTTCTATTTTAGTAGTAGCTGCTTTCTTAATTATTTTTGATCCTTTCAGTTATTTTGGGTT
The DNA here is from genome assembly GCF_004348235.1 of Phoca vitulina. Taxonomy (NCBI): domain Eukaryota; kingdom Metazoa; phylum Chordata; class Mammalia; order Carnivora; family Phocidae; genus Phoca; species Phoca vitulina. The sequence goes on from NW_022589725.1 coordinate 35,954,922, forward strand.
TAATTTGCTATTTCTTTTATAATTTCTTTAGGCAGATACTTATGTCATAAATTTCAGCCTTTCTTCTTTCCTAATATATGTACTTAAAGCTATAAATTTCCCTCTAATCATATTTTTAGCTTTACCCCACAAGTTTTAATGTTATAAATTTTAAATTATTTCAAAATATATCCAAATTTTTATTGTGATTTCTTCTTGTTCCTATGGATTATTTTAGATGTTTTTTAACTTTCTTATATACAGGGATTCTCTAGTCTTCTTGATTATTGTTTTCCATAATGTTTTTTTAAAGATTTATTTAATTATTTATTTGATAGAGAGAGAGAGACAGCGAGAGAGGGAACACAAGCAGGGGGAGTGGGAGAGGGAGAAGCAGGCTCTCCACAGAGCAGGGAGCCCAATGCGGGGCTCAGTCCCAGGACCCTGGGATCATGACCTGAGCCGAAGGTAGACGCCTAATGACTGAGCCACCCAGGTGCCCCTATTGTTTTCTATCTTAATTCTGCTGTTGTCATAAAACATACTTTGAATAATCTCAGTCCTTCGAACTTACGAGACATGTTTGTGCCACAGCAGCAAACCACGTTAATGCTCTCTGTGCACTTGAATATATCAGTCAGACCAGGTTTCTCAATGTTGTTCAAACCTTCTATTTCCTTACTGATTTTTTTTGTCTGCTTATTCTATCAACAATTGAGAGAAGCATATTGAATTCTCCCACTAAATTGTGGGTTGGTATTTTGTTCCTTTTAGTTCTATCGATTTTGCCCTATATTTTGATGTTATATTATTAGATACAAATTTAGAATAATTACATATTCCTTTATTATTATTGTTATTATTTCCATCGTTATTATGAAATGATTTTCTTTAATAAATGTTTTATACCTAAAAATGCACATTGACTGATATCAGTATTAACTATATCAGTATTAACATAAATTATTTAATTTATATACTTTCTATCCTTCTGTTTTCAATCTTTCTCTTTATATTTAAGGTCAGTCTATTATAAGCAACATATGCTTTATTTTCCTTATGCAACCTAAAATTATTCATCTTTCCATTAGAGAATTTTTCCGTTTATATTTAATGAAATAATTGATATGTTTGGATGTGATCTACCACATTCCTAGTCTCTGTATCTCCTATTTGTTCTGTGTTCATTTCATGCCTTTTTCAGATTATGTTTATTATTTCACTGTCTTCTTTTTATTATTTTGGTAATTATACATTCTTTTACTATGTTTGTTTAATGATTGCCATAGAAATTACATTATATATCATCAAAGTCTCATATTTTTATTGTTTTTACTTCTTCCCAGACAATTCTAGGAACTTGGATGTTTTAATTCTATTTACCCCAACCTCTAATTATATTCGTTATGTATATTATTAATTCACTATACTTTAAACCCCACAAGACATTCTTATGCAGTCAATACTTATTTAAATTTCCATAAATTTACCTATTTTGTGTTCATTCCTCACCAAATTTACAAATCTTCACCAGGGATTATTTTTATCTTCCCTTCAGTATTTATCTTATTGTAGGTTTGCACTTGATTTATTCTCTCATTTGTGTGTATGTGTTTCTGTATGTATCTTTATTTCACATTAATTTTTAAATGATATTTTCACTAAACATAGAATTCTAGATTGGAAGTTCTTTTTTTCAGTACCATACATTTTATTGTTTACATTGCATTCTGACTTCCATTATGTGTGTTGGGAAGTTAGATTGAGGTATATCTTTTTTCTCAGAATACTTCAAAGATTTTGTCTTAGTTTTTGTTTTTCAGTAGTTTTACTGTGAAGTGCTTAGATGTGGTTTTCTTTATATATATTTTACCCAGAGTTTATACTTCTAACTGTCTAACCAATTCGGCAAAGTTTTCAGCAATTATCTCTTTAATACTGTTTCTACCCTATTTTTTGTTCTCTGTTCCAGGCTCCAATTAGACATATGTTAGATCTTTTCCATATGCCCTATGTCTCCTAAAATCTTTTCTCTATTTTTAATTCCTTTCTCCCCATGCATCAATCTAGATATGTTCCTCAAGCTTATCTTTCACTAATTCTATTTTTAACTGTGTCTAGTCTGCCATTAAACTCATTCATTGAGTTTTCAACTTTAGTTACTTTAATTTTATAATACTAAAATTTGCATTTGATTCCTTTTATACATTCTGATTTTTGGCTGAAAGTCTCATGCTGTTCTCTTATCTTCTTTAACATAGCAAACAATCTTATTTTAAAGTCTGTATCTAATAACTCAAATATCTGAATCTCCTATGGATCTGTTCCTATTGTCTTTTGTGAATATTATTGTTATTGTTATAGTTCCTTCATGTCATCTCATCTCATTGCATGCTTAATTATTTTTATAAAAACTTCCACTTTTAGCTGAAAGTCATTTTTTTTTCAGGAATGGTTGATGTACAGATGGTGTTCCTCAAGCTCTGGTATATTTGGAAATGTCTACTTTTGCATTTATATCAGAATAATTTTCCAAAAATTTAATTCTTGGGGGTTTTTTTCTCTAATAAATCCAAACATATTCCATGCCATCTACTTGTGTTCACTATTCCTATAGGGAAGCCTGAGAACAAACTGATTTTCTCTTTTTTCTGTTACTTGTATATTTTGTGTGAGACCCTGCAGAATTATTTATTTTCAAATTCTGAAATGTTCACCAAGATATTTCTTGGAAGATATTCTTTCCATATCAGTTTTTCCTAAGTTATGACATTCTTTCTCATTCTGTTCACTCTGGTTGCTTCATTCCAGGAGTATTTTCTTTTTTAAAAAAGATTTTATTTATTTATTTGAGAAAGAGAGCACAAGCAGGGAGGAGAGGAAGAAGCAGGCTCCCTGTTAGGGAGCCCCATGTAGGGCTTGATCCCAGGACCCTGAGATGATGACGTGAGCCAAAGGCAGCCACTTAACTGACTGAGCCACCCAAGTGCACCTATTTTCTTTTATTATACTTTTAACATATTTTTTCTCTTCCACTTCTTAAATTTTCATGTTCTTGACCACCATTCATATGTATATATGGTTGGATTTTTTTTTTCTCTAATTATTTGTATCTCTCTGTTATTTTCCAAGTGTGTGATCCATACCTCTGCCTATACTTTCAATGTTGGCTTTTTTTTTTTTTTTAACATTTTTAACATTTTGTGTTTCTAATGAGGCTTTATTTTTACCCTTTTTTTTTACTTTTATTTCTTTCCTTAACTCACCCAGACCAATATTATCCCTCTGTTGTCTTACCTCTTCTCTTATGTCTAGTATATTTTTGTGCTATTTTTCCTTACAACTTATCATCAGTCAGTGTTCAGTAAGGAAAAATAAACCACCTCAGGCATCTTAACAGAAAGAATTTAATATAAAACATTGTCAACCAAGTATTGGAGAACTGAAAAGGAAAAAGGGACACACTGAGATATCATAAAGATAATTACTGTTGAAAGCCACTATCATCCCTAAGCCAGAGAATCAAAATAAAATGTTGGAATATTAAAGTATGTAACTTTGGCAAAGGCACATCCTCAATCTGGAAATTAGACTTTTGAGTGGAGGTTGCTACTTGGTTATGCTGGTGTCTCCAAGCGCTGTGGAAGGTTCCTAAGGGCCTATGGCCCAGATATCTCTGGGTGGGACTGGTTGGCCAGTGCTAGTACATCAGGAACTGAGAGGAGGGTACTGGGGCCAAGACTCCTGGTGAGGGGGTGCTGCCTGTCTGGGCTGATGTCTCTAACCCCAGAGGGAGAGGCCCAATGAGCTGAGATCAAGGACCAGAGAAGTGGCAGTGCTTGGCTGGTTCTGGTACTTCAGACTCTCAAGGATGGGTCTTCTAGTACTATGACCCAGACTCAAAGGAGGGGTCCCAGCTGAGTGCTGCCTGTGTGTCAATGGCAAGAGGTGACTGGTTCTATGAATGTGAGAAAATTGTAAATAAGATTCAGCTGCTCTGCTGCTATGGGAAGAACTTGCCAGTGCTGGATTGAAGAAGGGTTGTTGGGATAATGCTGACAGGAACAGGAAGTACTCAGGGGGGAAGGAGTAGGTCCCTGTCCCTCCACCCACTTTAAAATTTCCCTCTAATACCCCCTTCTTGGCAGAGCCCAGTGTGGAGCCACTGATGGATCAGGAATGTGGCTGCAGAGTCCCAGCCCTAGCATCAAAGAGCAGAGAGTAGAAGGAGGGGGCACAAAGCCAAGAAGAGACAGCTTGGTAGCCAACATACTTCACAAGTGTTCGTCCAAAATTCCTTTCTACTTTACAGCTCAAGTCTTCAGACATGTGCCTTGTTTGTTAAGTTCTTTTCCTCTTTGGACCAGCATTAGTTGCTGGTCCATTCTGAATGTTACCCACTGAAGGAAGAGATAGAGGTCAAGGAAGGAAAGAACATGAACTGGGCTGGTAAAACATCTAACACGGGTGCATAGTTTCATGTTGTGGTCACTTAGCTTTTACTTAAGCTAATCTGATCCATTGATGGCTATGTATGCTCCCACTTTACCCCACCTGGGTAGTCATCATTACTTTGTGCTTTTTATTTTTTGTTAGTTCCCAATTTTACCTATTTTCCAGCTAGTCATGGTGTGTGGTTTGAGTTGGTGGCTTTTTTTTCTATTTAGTTGAACATGGAGATTTCAATTTTTTCATTTTTTGGGGCTCTTTTTGTTCATAAGTAATAGAATATAAATAACTTTACATTGGTATTTTCAACTACAAGCCATTAAATTTGTATTGAAGCCATTATCCATCATAGCTGTTCAGGGTCCATTGTAATTAAATACTTTGAATTGGAGTGCAAGAAAAGGCTGCTGTGCTTCTGTAAATCATTATGTTTCCTTTTTACTCCCTTAACTCTTAAGAAGCTCAAAACAATATATAAAGGTCAATTTTAGTAACTCTATTTTTTATTAACACTAGTTTTTATATTCATTCTCCAAAATGTTTGTTTTTATTTTTTTTATGATGTAGATATCTACTTGAAGTCTTTCTATATGCCACTTGAAATCCTGTCTGCAAGGAGGTAATATATAAAGGATAATTTTTTAAATTCAATAGGATCAATTACTTAAGATGTGGATATCATGTTGCAGCCTTTGAATGAATGCTCCAGACATTTTCCTAAGAGGGTGCCCCATTGTTAATTAGGAGGTTTCTCAGTAGTTGTATTTTAGGCTTTTTGGGGAAAGATTGGGCCAGGTGCTAGGGAAAGTGACGCTGATGAGTTTCAGTTTGCATCCCTTCCTCTGCTTGACCAGGACTAGCCAGTGTAACTTGCTGCACTAGACTGAAACCTGTGGCTGGGTGGTCTTGTGAAGGTCTGTAAGACATATGGAGTCTCCCAGACCTCACTTGTAGAGTGAGGATGAGTAATGATATCTTCCTCATAGGATGTTGTGGGGAGATGTGCCCTTGGGTATATTTCCTGTCCTTTCCCCAAGTTAGAAAATGCCACCATTCCCACCCCTGCTGGTGCGTTCAAGATTGAATGTGAAACTTCACAGCTATGCACAGCAGAAGAAGGCCTTACATGGGGGTCATAGTCAACAGAGCATTGAACTCAGGAGATCTGAGTCCTCAGTAATCAATTGGTAACTGTTGGTTTATATACTTCAATAACAGAGGCCCAGAGGTTCTTCTGGAATCCCTTCTTTGTATTTGGCCCAATGTGTCTGAGCTAGACTTTTCCAGGCCCCATTGCACTTGTTTTAATGTCCACCATTATTTTTAGTCATGTTAACTTTGGTATAAACTATCTTGGGTCTATAACTGCCTACCTTCTTTAGTTATGAGCCACTGGAGGGTCTCATTTCTGCTTTCATTGTACTCCCTGACTGCTCCCACACGTGACATCTGGTATACAATAGGTTCTTCAATAAATGTTGGCTGGATTGAATTAAAATGGCAATGCTTGGCACATAATGTGTATTAAAGACATGAAATGTATGATGAGGGATGAATGGAGCAAATGAGTAAATGAATGAATGCTGTGAAGACATCTGGTAAGTTACCTGCAATTAAGCACCCACTCTGTGCCAGATACCATGCAGGGTACTGCTTAAAGGAGAAAGAGAGGTGACCATATCCTCCTTGTTCAGAATAAAGAACATTCTCTCAGGCTTAGGACAAGGTGTTTTACTCAAAGAGGCATGGGATGATTTCCCAGCTTAGAGCACTTTGAGAAGAAAATGACATATGGTCAAAAAGAAAAGTAATCGTAAATTTGTCTATTATATATCCTCCTGGAGTCTAGGCAAGCCAAGATCCTTACTGGGAAAAGCAACTCAGGATATGTAATTTGGCATCATCAAACATGCAGAGATTCTTTTTGGATGTATAATTCACATAAAATTTTACACAACATAAAATTCACTCAAAGTGTAAAATTCAGGTGGTTTCAGTGTATTCACAAGATTTTGCAACAATAACCACTATCCAATTCCAGAATATTTTCATCAACCCCCCATCCCCCCAAAAAAACACATACCCATTACTAGTCACTTCTAGTTCTCCCTTACCCCCAGTCTCTGGCAACTACTCATCTACTTTCTGTCTCTATGGATTTGCCTATTGTGGACATTTTGTATAAACGCCATAGGTATCATGAGTTTTCCATACTTGCGTGGGTATGCAATAGTGGCCTTTTGTATCAGCCATCTTCAACTTATAAAAGTATTTTCAAGGTTCATCCATGATAGCATGTATCAGTACTTTCTTCCTTTTTATAATTAAATAATATTTCATTGTATGGACATACCATGTTCTGTTTACCCATTATCACAATGGTCAGTTGGGTTGTTTCTACCATTTTGATATTGTGAATAATGCTGTTATAAACATTTGTTTACAAGGTATTTTGGGGAATATGTGTTTTCAAATCTCTTGGATATACACCTTCAAGTGAAACTCCTGGGTCATAGATAACTCTATGGATAACTTTTTTAGAGACTGCCAATCTGTCTTCCTCAGCAGTCACACCATTTTACATTCCCATCAGCAGTGTACAAGAGTTCCAATTTCCCTATATCTTTATCAATACTTGTTACTGACTGTCTTTCTGATTATAGCCATTCTCATGTATAGGAAGTGGTATATCATCATGGTTTTCATTTGCATTTCCCTGATGACTAATGACATTAAGTATCTTTGCATGTGCTTGTTGGCCATTTGTAGACCTTCTTTGGAGAAATGGCTATTTAAGTCCTTTCCCCATTTTTTTCAATTGTTATCTTTTTACTTGCTCTTTTTATATTCCAGATACTAGATCCTTGTCAGATATATAATTTGCAAATATTTTCTCCCACTATGTCTTTCCACTTTCTAGATAGTGTCCTTTGATGCTCATAATTCTTAATTTTTATAAAGTCCAGTTTATTTTTCTTTGATTTTTTTATGATTTTTATGTCATATATAAAAACTATTGCCTAATCTAAGGTCAAAAAGATTTTTTTTCCCATTTTCTTTTTTTTTTATTATGTTATGTTAATCACCATACATTACATCATTCGTTTTTGATGTAGTGTTCCATGATTCATTGTTTGCATATAACACCCAGTGTTCCATGCAGAACATGCCCTCTTTAATACCCATCACCAGGTTATCCCATCCTCCCACCCGCCTCCCCTCTAGAACCCTCAGTTTGTTTCTAAGACTCTGTAGTCTCTCATGGTTCATCTCCCCCTCTGATTTCCCCCCCTTCATTCTTCCCCTCTTGCTATCTTCTTCTTCTTCTTTTTTTTATTTTTTTTTTTATTTTTTTTTTACATATAATGTATTATTTGTTTCAGGTATTATTTATATTTTGTATTTTTTACATATATGTATTATTTGTTTCAGAGGTACAGATCTGTGATTCAACAGTCTTGCACACTTCACAGTGCTCACCATAGCACATACCCTCCCCAATGTCTATCACCCAGCCTCCCATCCCTCCCACCCCTCACCACTCCGGCAACCCTAAATTTGTTTCCTGAGATTAAGAATTCGGCATATCAGTGAGATCATATGA
>NW_022589725.1:35962963-36054511 GCF_004348235.1 Phoca vitulina
ATGCCAGCAAATTAGATAATCTGGAAGAAATGGATGCATTCCTAGAGATGTATCAACTACCAAAACTGAACCAGGAAGCAGTAGAAGACCTGAACAGACCTATAACCACTCAGGAAATTGAAGCAGTCATCAAAAATCTCCCAGCAAACAAAAGCCCAGGGCCAGATGGCTTCCCAGGGGAATTCTACCAAACATTTAAGGAGAATTAATACCTATTCTTCTGAAACTGTTCCAAAAAATAGAAATGGAAGGAAAACTTCCAAACTCATTTTATGAGGCCAGCATTACCTTGATCCCCAAACCAGACAAAGACCCCATCAAAAAGGAGAATTACAGACCAATATCCCTGATGAACACGGATGCAAAAATTCTCACCAAAATACTAGCCAATAGGGTCCAACAGTACGTTAAAAGGATTATTCACCAATAAGTCAAGCAGAGAAAGTCAATTATCATATGGGTTCACTTATTTGTGGAACATAAGGAATAGCATGGAGGACATTAGGAGAAGGAAGGGAAAAATGAAGGGGGGGAAATCGGAGGGAGAGATAAACCATGAGAGACTATGGACTCTGAGAAACAAACTGAGGGTTTTAGAGGGGAGGGGGGTGGGTGGATGGGTTAGGCTGGTGATGGGTATTAAGGAGGGCAGGTACTGCATGGAGCACTGGGTGTTATACAAAAACAATGACTTGTGGATCACCACATCAAAAACTAATGATGTATTGTAGGGTGACTAACATAACATAATAAAATAAAATAAAATAAAATAAAATAAAATAAAATAAAATAAGAGAACTAGAAAAGTTTGAGATACTGTCAGAGCCCAGAGGAGCATAAAGTGATATAATGTGTTCTCCTGGATGGGATACAGGCTCAGAAGGACACTTGGTAAAAAACTAAGGAGACCTTAATAAAATGTGGATGTTCATTAACAATAAAAAAAAAAAAAAAAAAGGATTATTCACCACTACCAAGTGGGATTTATTCCTGGGCTGCAAGTTTGGTTCAACATCATCAAATCAATCAATGTGATACAATACATTAATAAAAGAAAAAACAAGAACCATATGATCCCTCAATATATGCAGAAAAAGCATTTGACAAAGTACAGCATCCTTTCTTCATTAAAACTCTTCAGAGTGTAGAGATAGAGGGTACATACCTCAATATCTTAAGAGCCATCTATGAAAAACCCAGAGCAAATATCATTCTCAATGGGGAAAAACTGAGAGCTTTTCCCTTAAGGTCAGGAACATGGCAGGGATGTCCATTATCACCACTGCTATTCAACATAGTACTAGAAGTCCTCGCCTCAGCAATCAGACAACAAAAAAAAATAAAAGGCATCAGAATTGGCAAAGAAGCCAACTCTCACTCTTTGCAGATGATATGATACTTTATGTGGAAAACCCAAAAAACTCCACCCCAAAACTGCTAGAACTCATACAGGAATTCAGTAAAGTGGCAGGATATAAAATCAATCCACAGAAATCAGTGGCATTTCTATACACCAACAGCAAGACAGAAGAAAGAGAAATTAAGGAGTCAGTCTCATTTACAATTGCACCCAAAACCATAAGATACCTAGGAATAAATCTAACTGAAGAGGCAAAGAATCTGTACTCCGAAAACTATAGAATACTCATGAAAGAAATTGAGGAAGACACAAAGAAATGGTAAAACGTTCCATGCTCATGGATTGGAAGAACAAATATTGTGAAGATGTCAATGCTACCTAGAGCAATCACACATTCAATGCAATCCCCATCAAAATACCATCCACTTTTTTCAAAGAAATGGAACAAATAATCCTAAAATTTGTATGGAACCAGAAAAGACCCCGAATAGCCAGAGGAATGTTGAAAAAGAAAAGCAAAGCTGGTGGCATCCCAGTTCCAGACTTCAAGCTCTATTACAAAGCTGTCATCATCAAGACAGCATGGTACTGGCACAAAAACAGACACATAGATCAATGGAACAGAATAGAGAGCCCAGAAATGGACCCTCAATTCTATGGTCAACTCATCTTTGACAAAGCAGGAAAGAATGTCCAATGGCAAAAAGTCTCTTCAACCAATGGTGTTGGGAAAATTGGACAGCCACATGCAGAAGAATGAAACTGGACCATTTCCTTACACCACACACAAAAATAGAATCAAATGGTTGAAAGACCTAAATGTGAGACAGGAGTCCATCAAAATCCTAAAGGAGACCACAGGCAGCAACCTCTTCGACCTCAGCCGCGGCAACTTCTTCCTAGAAACATCGCGAAAGGCAAGGGAACCAAGGGCAAAAATGAACTATTGGGACCTCATCAAGATAAAAACCTTTTGCACAGCAAAGGAAATAGTCAACAAAACCAAAAGGCAACAGACAGAATGGGAGAAGATATTTGCAAATGACATATCAGATAAAAGGCTAGTATCCAAAATCTATAAAGAACCTATCAAACTCAACACCCAAAGAACAAATAATCCAATCAAGAAATGGGCAGAAGACATGAGCAGACATTTCTGTAAAGAAGACATCAATATGGCCAACAGACACATGAAAAAGTGCTCAACATCACTCAACATCAGGGAAATCCAAATCAAAACTTCAATGAGATATCACCTCACACCAGTCAGAATGGCTAAAATTAACAAGTCAGGAAATGACAGATGTTGGCGAGGATGCAGAGAAAGGGGAACCCTCCTACACTGTTGGTGGGAATGCAAGCTGGTGCAGCCACTCTGGAAAACAGTATGGAGGTTCCTCAAAAAGTTGAAAATAGAGCTACCATACGACCCAGCAATTGCACTACTAGGTATTTATCCCAAAGATACAAATGTAGTGATCCGAAGGGGTACGTGCACCCCGATGTTTATAGCAGCAATGTCCACAATAACCAAACTATGGAAAGAGCCAAGATGTCCACTGACAGATGAATGCATAAAGAAGATGTGGTGTATATAGATTCAATGGAATATTATGCAGCCATCAAAAAAACCAAAATCTTGCCATTTGCAACAATGTGGTTGGAACTAGAGGGTATTACGCTAAGCAAAATAAGTCAATCAGCGAAAGACAATGGGTATCAAGGAGGACACGTGTTGCATGGAGCACTGGGTCTTATACGCAAACAATGAATCATGGAACACTAAATCAAAAACTAACGATGTAATGTATGGTGACTAACATAATAAAATAAAATTTAAAAAAATTTATTAAGACTCATTTCGTGGCCGAATATGTGGTCTATCCTGGAGAATGTTCCGTGTGCGCTTTGGTAGAATGTATTCTGCTGTTAGACTTATTAGGTATCAGCTTGGTAGTGTTGGGAGTCTTCTACTATTTGCTGATCTTCTGTCTAAGTGTTCTATTCATTAATGAAAATGAGGTAATAAGTTTCCAACTATTATTTTGAATTGTCTATTTCTCTTTCTGTCGGTTTTGCTTCATGTAGTTTGGGACTCTTGTTGTGTTTATAATTGTTATAGCTCTTTGATGGATTTTCTATTTTATCATTATAAAATGTCCTTCTTTGTCTCTAGTCATCTTTTCTTGTTTTAAATTCCATTTTGTCTGGGGGCACCTGGGTGGCTCAGTTGGTTGAGCATCCGACTCTTGGTTTTAGCTCAGATAGTGATCTCATGGGTCATGGGATCAAGCCCCGTGTCAGGCTCTGTGTTCAGCTGGGAGTCTGCTTAAAGATTCTCTCCCTTTGCCCTTTCCCCCACTCGTGCATGTGCTCTCTCTCTCTCAAATAAATAAATAAATCTTTTAAAAAATTCAATCTGTCTGATATTAGTATAGCCACTCCAGCTCTCTTTAGGTCACTATTTGCATGGATATCTTTCCCATACTTTTATTTTCAACCTATTTGTGTCTTCAAATCTTGAGTGTGTCTCTTAGTTATCATATGGTTGCATCGTGCTTCTTGATCTACTCTTCCATTCTCTGCCTTTTAATTGAAAAGTTTTATCCTTAAAATCTACTTTCACCGCTAGAGATAACAAAAGCAAAGCACTTATTTTACCTTTTACCCACACAGTATAAACTATTATTCATTCCATTCCTTGCCAAGGCATCTTGAAGAAAACTACCAACTAACCAGTTATTAAATTTGTCCATAACATTCTCCCTCTGTATCTCAGCTTCCTCATCTATAAAATAAGACAGACTTTTACTATTCTTTTGACAGCCAACATAGCAATTACACACTGCACACCTGTCCAGGGAGGAGCACAATTCCAGACTTTTCCCCGTGGTTCCATAACTGAGAGCCAGTTGAAAGACCAAAAAGCACATTTTTTTCACCTTGGGAAAAATAATGGTAACAGGAATGAGACTTTGTTTTTCTTTAAGCCCCAAAGAGTTTGAGTTATCATCTAATGACCTCAGGTTGCTTCTAATATCCCCCACAATATTTGTGCCCAGAGAATCAGTCAGAAACCTGAGATTGGATCCTCCCCTTCCTTCATCTGCATCCCATTCCTGTGAGTCACAAACACCTGTCATTTCTACTTGCCAAATATGTGTCCTCCCACCTCACTTCCTCCCTGCTGCCACCCCTGCCTAATGTCTGCCTTTCTCATTTATCAGATCCTAATTCCTCACATTCCTGCTTCCTGTCCCTCTACCCTCTCTATATGCCAGATTGCATTATCACAGCACCAAGTAAACCTTCTAAAAAAGCCCTCACCACTACTAGCCTACCTCTTAAATATCCCTTTTAAACTCCAGGATCCTTGGCTTCTCATCCAAGACCTTTGTGATTAGATGCTTCCCCACCCACAGGCTCACTGCATCCCCTTCTCTTCACTCAGTCATTTCACCATACATAAATGGACGGAGCTTCCTACAGTCTCCTGGAGAGAGTGGGCCCTGACCAACCTTTCTGTCTCAGCAGCTCTCCCACCATTGCACTCACTCAACAGAATTTTAACACAAGTGTGAAACTTCCCTCACATATTTTTAAGGTCCCATCTAACTTTTTCACACAAATATATAATTTCTTATATACTATAAATACTGGTGCTTCAAAATAAAACTCTTAAGTCTTTCTTTAGAATTTATGCAATAGAACAACAACAAAAACCTACTAGGGCAAGTTAAAACCCACCATTATCCATTTTTTAAAATACATGAACAATAACAAAAATAACATGAGTAATATCCACTTTAGCAGTCAGAAATCTTACTACTTCTTTTTTTCTTCTTGAGCATAGTTTCACTCCACTTCCCTCATAGAATTTTATTCTAATGTCATAAAATTTTATGCTTGAAAGTGCTTTATTATCATCCTCATAAAATTCTGCAACAGAAACATGTATATGAATTGAAATTATTTTATTTCTTATGAACTAAAGGCTCTAGGTGTTTAAAACTTTTTTTCTAGACTGAATTATCATTACAATTATTCTTGACACATAATTGATCGAGCTAATAGAATAGAGATGTTAGTAAATTATTATATGTAAAAAGTGAAATCATATTGGGAGTGCTTCTCTTAAGGAGATGATTTTGGAGTTGTTCTGTATCCTGAGGATCTGTCCCCTGTATCTCTCCCCTAGATCAGGAAAGAAAAGGGAAGGACAGCATGAGTTGTCCCACCTATCCAGAGGTCATTGGAGCCCCTCTTCCTATGTTTCATACAAAAACAAATTCACCTTGCTGGGGTCCTATAATTTGTCTTTTCAATGGGGACCTGGTCATGGATGAACTTTGCCTATTTCTAGAACTCAGCAAGACAGATTTAGCATCAATTATATTGTCTCCTCTTGTTTTTTGTGTTTTTGTTTTATACCTGTAAACACAGAGAAAATTTGTTCACATCTGAGAGAAGGTGAGGATTTTGTTACACCAAGTGTTACTCGGTTCATAGGACTCCTTCTAAGTTATAGCAAGTAGATCTCCTTTTGATCTTGTTGAAAGCCAATAATTAGAAACCACCTGCCTTCAAAAGGTTTCTGTTACCAAGTTGTGCAGATCATCACTACTCAGTGTCTGGGACATCCACACAAAGGCCCCCATTACACGACTTGCAGAGGACCATCAGACAGGCCTGTCTGCTTTCATTCAGAGGCACTGGGTTCAACCTATGAAGAGAAAGAATTAGATTTTATTTTATCATATGCTTTAAATATATTTTCATCAAGACCTTGAGGCTGAGGTTTAGCCAGCTGAAATGATGGAGAGCCACTGATGGTGCGCTTAGAAAGCTCAGCATGGAAGCTTTGACTGGCTCAAGTCAACTGCCAGATGGGACTTCCTGCGAGTTTGAAGGCATATGCCATTTCTCAGCTCAAACAAATTGTGGCTGTGTGTTTCAAGAAACAGTATCAAAATCACTGACAAATAAATTGTGATATGTATCTTGTAAGAAATATTACTAAAAGCAATCAAGATTAAAATTATGACACTCTTAATCTAATAAAGGATATAATCCCTTAATCTAATAAAAGATCAATATCCAAAATATAAAGAGAACTAAAACTCAGCAATAACAACCACAAAGATAGCCCAATTCAAAAATGGTAAATAGACATTGAATAGACATTTCTCCAAAGAAGACATACAAATAGCCAATAAGCACATGAAAAGATGCTCAACATCCCTGATCATCAGGGAAATTCAAATCAAAACTACAATCAGAAGTACTACCATACACCCATTAGAATGGCTACTTTCAAAAAAAACCTCAAAAACCAAAAAACAGAAAACAAGTGTTGGCCAGGATGTGGAGAAATGGGAATTAACGCTGCTGGTCAGAATGCCCAATGGACAGCCACTGTCAAAAACCAGTTTAGAGAGTCCTCAAAAAATTGAAAATAGAATTACCATATGATCCAGAAACTCCTCTTCTAGATATATCCCCCCCAAACTAAAAGCAGACTCTCTAAGAGATATCTGTATGCCCCTGTTCCTATCCACATTATTCACAATAGCTGAAATGTGGAAGCAACCCAAGAGTCCACCAATGGATGAATAGGTAAGCCCACTGTGGCGTATCCACACAATGGACGAATGGGTAAGCCCACTGTGGCATATTCATACAATAGAATACGATTCAGCCTTCAAAAGGAAGCAAACTCTGTGATATGCTACATTAATAAGGACATACCAGGGAGTGAAATAAATCCATTACAAAAAGATTGATACTGTGAGATTCTTCTATGAGGTACTTGGAGTAGTCAAATTCACAGGGACAGAAAGTAAAAGGATGGTTTCCAGAGGCTGGGAGGAGGGGGAATAGGGAGTTATTGTTTGCCAGAGTTTCAGTTTTATAAGATGAAAAGAGTTAGGGGATGGACAGTGATGGTAGCTGCACAATAGTGTAAATGGATTTAATACCACTGAACTGTACACTTTAAAAATGTTTAAGATGGGGGCACCTGGGTGGCTCAGTTGGTTAAGTGTCTGCCTTCGGCTCAGGTCATGATCTCAGGGTCCTGGGATTGAGCCCCATGTTGGGCTCCCTGCTCAATGGGGAGTCAGCTTCTCCCTCTCCCTCTGCCCCTCCCCCTACTCATGCTCTCTCTCTCTCTCTCTCTCTCTCTCGCTCTCTCTGAAAATAAATAAAATCTTTTAAAAAAAGGTTTAAGATGGTACATTTTGTGTTATGTGTACCTTACCACAATAAAAAATTCATGCATATTTTTAAAGTATAATGTATAATACTTTAAAGTACATTAAAAAACAAAGAATGGTGATGGGTATTAAGGAGGGCGCGTACTGCATGGAGCACTGGGTGTTATATGCAAATAATGAATCATGGAACACTACATCGAAAACTAATGATGTAATGTATGGTGATTAACATAACATAATAATAAAAAAAAAAGAAAAAAACAAAGAATGCTTAAAATTGATATAGTTAATTCCATTTTTATGCTATAACATTGTAAAAATAAGTCTAAATGCTGTTTCTCATTATTGAACTTGTTATAATAGCATATGTAGGAAAGATCATTTATAAAATAAAATATATGATAAAGGCTTTCAGAAGAATTAAGAATTTACTATTAAAATCCTAAATGGCCTCATCAGCTTTATGAGACATAATGACCAAATTTTGTCTTATATTTAAGAAAAAAGAAGGTAAGGGGCGCCTGGGTGGCTCAGTCATTAAGCGTCTGCCTTCGGCTCAGGTCATGATCCCAGGGTCCTGGGTAGAGCCCTGCATAGGTCTCCCTGCTCAGTGGGAAGCCTGATTCTCCCTCTCCCACTCCCCCTGCTTGTGTTCCCTCTCCCCCTGTGTCTCTCTCTGTCAAATAAATAAATAAAATCTTTTTAAAAAAGAAGGTAAAAGTGCTAAAAACCTAAGGGTATGGTGGTTGCATATAATTTTTTATTAATGAAAATAAGAAAGTAGTAAATATTTATTTGATAAAGATAAGGATTTACCGTAATTTGAATGAAGATTTCACTCTCCGATTTGATGAAATGGGTTTTAACTTCCTTTGGAATAAGGCACAAAAAATTCTAATCAACAAATTTTAGCTTGTATATCTTGAAAACAAAAATTGGTGAGAAAAAAAAAGAAAAAAATTGGTGATTCCTCCTAAAATTCAAATTACATTTAAAACGGATCTGGCTGTTCAAATGTACTTTTCTTTCTGGTAAAATGACATACCCAGATGATAAGCATGGCCAAGATTAGGGAGGAAGCTGTTACTTTTAAATTCATGAAAAGAAATTTGATTTCAATGTTTCTTATTGATGTTCTCTCTGCTTTGTTTCCACAGGACTCCCTATCAAGAGCATTGTAGTCTTTGGCTACAGTCCAGGCATGGAAAGGGCATAGCCATTAAATCAACGTTAAATGAAAAGTTTACCAATCTTTCTGCTGCATCTATGACATTTCTGGATTCAGAGCATTCCAACACTTCACCTTAAGAGTGAAGGTTTGATGTGGGAAAAGGCTCTGCTGGGCTTGGATCCCACATTCACCTGCAGTCTTCCAACGGTCCTGCTTTCCAAGAATAGGAGACATGAGGGATCTGTGGGCATCGTTACTGGGCAATGGCAGAGGGAATCTGCATGTGTCCTGATCTAACTTAGGGAAGAGAGCACATGGACTCTGGGGATCTGGAACTCTCCTGCTGCCAAGAACCGAGAAGTTTGTGCTCCCCAGGGCTCAAGTGCCCAGGTGAAAAGTCACATCACCTGCATATTTTCAAATTAACGTGGAGTCCACATTTCTCTCTAGGACATGACCATCCAAATATCATACCCACGACCTAGCCAACATTCAAGACCTGCGTTGGGTTGATATGTGTTAAACAGGTTGCCACTTGCTAAGAAGCCAAAGCAGCCCCACCCAGACATGGGCAGAGATTTGGGCTGGGGGCTGGAAGTCACTTCAGCTCTAAGGAAGAAAGGTAGACATACCCTCCCTGGCAGAACAAGCTCTGAGCCCACAAACAGAATCTGGTCTCCGGGGAGGCGGGGCACCATCCCTGGCTCCTTCCTGAAAGCCACTCGGCACCCTGGAAGTCCTCTTTCTTACCATCAAGCAGCAGGTGCCAGGCTTGTTAAACTGGACTTTTCTGGTAAGTCATTCACAAGCTTGCATCTCCACTGGTATTTGCTCTTCCTTAATTGAATAATTAGGCATGATTAATAACCTCATGCATTAGCATAATCCTAACATTATAGGTGTCAGGAGGATATAAGTTAATTAGAGGTTAACATTTTTGGCTCTGAATCAGATGCTTAAATTGTACATTATGCTCCCATCAGCTGGGGAAGCATGAACTGTGCCCCTCCGACTAATTTTATTATGTCTCTAGGGTCTGGAAAAGCAGATAAGGAAATGCACTGATGTCTTGGGATTTGGTGATTTAAGAGCAATTCCCAAATAATCACATTGATGTTTGTGTGTCAGCATTTACTGAAGACCTACCTTCTGTGGGACTACATGCTAGCCACTGTGGGGGACATGAGAATGGGTCAGATGCAGACCCCAACTTTATGTCTACAGCCAGGACAGTAAAATAAGGCCTATACACAATTTCCCATGACAGTCACTCCTGCCTGCTCCTGGCCTGCCTGTGCATACCCAGGGAGAGAGAAAGCAGTTTCAGGCAGACAGGCCAGAGGCCATTGGCTTTTAGAACAACAATGTGCGGGTCACTTCCTGAGGGCACTGGGGGGACACTAGCAAGGTGTCACCAGCATTCGGATCCATGGGAAAAGACTGAAAAGTAGGGCGGGTACACGGAGGGTTAGCCAGCCGTCCTAGCGGTGCTGTCGGGGTAAAGTCTGCTCCTGGTCGCTAGGGGTGCTGACATCATTCATGCTGGGCCATCGGGTCCACCTTCAGATAGAGCCTCGAGGTACAGAGAGACAGCAAAGCTTGTTCACATTATCTGCTGTTCTTGCGGGAGGGAGGCCTCAGGCACTTGCCCTGGAACCTCTCCCTGCCCAGTTCATAGTCAGGCTCAAGAGTGCATGTGAAAGAACCTGTGTGCCAAGTAGAACATGTCACTGGGCATGAAGTCCTGTTTGTTCATATGATACCCTTGAGGAGACTTGAGGCTGCTCAGAAATCATTTCTGCTGTGATGTTTTAAAGAACTTTATGCAGTCTCAACTTCGGAACATCTACCTATGCCAAGCTGAGAGGCACTATTTCTACGCTGTGGTTCAGGGTGGCCAGGGGACATGGGGGTTGACTGCCTTCTCCCCGAGGCTTCCAAGGATTTCTGTTTATGCTGCTAGTGAGGTTTGGGCCCTGTGGCTGGAACCAGAGCACCCAGGGGGCCAATAAAGACACCCATGGATACCCTCTCCCCAGGATGCTTCCTGGGCCTGCGCTGGGCTGCAGGGAATACCAAGCACAGCTAGTGGCCGAGCATCCAGCAGCGTCTGAGAAACAGAATTCTAGCAGCAGGCAGACACGCCAGGTGGCTCTGACCATAAAAGCCGGCCTCAAAGCTCTTTCAAGGAGCAGCCAGAGCCAAGGCTCTGCCTGTCCTGTGGGGCTAGAATTACAGGCCTGCTGGCTGGAGCTATACCAACCCCATTAAATCATGTTTCTGTCAGTCAGGAAGATTCAGCTGACAGCACCTTATCTGGAACAACAAGAAAAGAGTGAAAATAGAATATGAAGAAAGAGAGAAAAAACAACATGGCGAAAATCTCATCAGTAACTTGGCCAGTTGCCCTGCTTCTGCAGGAGAATTGAAACATCCCTCGTTGCCCTGACTCCGTGATGCTGTCGGACACAGCGGCCTGGGGGACCTCATCCACAGGAGCTTCAGGTGGCTGGAGACATTCTGCATCTTGACCTAAATGCTTCTTACAAGGTGAGTTCAGCTTGTAAAAATTTTCCGAGCTGCTCATTTATGATTTGGATTTCATAAAACTTCAGTTTAAAGTTTTTAAGTTCAATTTTTGGTTTTGTTTCTGTTTTTAAAGCAGAGCAGGACACATGATACATATTATCTCCAGAGGCGAACATTTAACAATGGATAGGAAGAAAGGGGAGAAGTATGCCCAATGAAAACCATCATTGCTTCTTTTGTGTCAAGATTTTTGGTGTCTTGTCTCCTACTTTTGATGCTTTCTAAATGCTCTATGGTGTTTACCATAACTTGGTAATTTAAAAAATAATTTAAGTACATTAGAAACCAGATAAAGGCCTCTAGTGGCTGAGCCCCATCAGCTGGCCTAGAAGACCCTTGTCCTTGTAGGGCCTATGCTGTTGTGTGGAAGACCAGCTACTCAAATGTCGTTAAAATCTCAGCAGCTGGGGCCCCTGGGTGGCTCAGTCGTTAAGCGTCTGCCTTAGGCTCAGGTCATGATCCCAGTGCTCCTGGAAAACAGGGCAGATAAGAAATCCCCCACCCTTTGTGGAAAGGGCTTACTACAGAGGACTACTTCCCTACACAACTTAGATAAGACTCAAAATGTCTGTTTACCTGGGGCCACCAGACCCCCATTGAATTGTGTTGTACCTACTAACCAATCTGAACAAAATCTTCCTCAGTCAAACTCAGGTTAGCAGGCCCTGAACTTTGCCCACTCCCAGCCTGAGCCAGCACACAGCCCTCCGTGCAGCCCCTCCTGAGAACAGGCGGATGTTGGGGTGATACACCACACCACCTCCACCCGTTCACCCCACTGCACCGCTGGTTCTTCCCAGCCTTGTCCAATCCTCCCTATGAAAGGAAGACCCTTAGTGTCTAACCCTGAACACGCTGCAGACCTCAGGTCACAGCACTCTCCCTATGGCAATCCTCCTTTGCCCCCTATTACCATGGTCCTTCTCCTCCTATGACAATAGTCCCCTTGAAATAATCACTTCAAATAAGATCTCTCCTTTCTAATGTCAGGAGTTTGGCATTACTTGCATTTGGCAGAGACTCAAGGGCAGGCAGCGGGGCTGGGGGGAGGGTGGTAGTGGGCAAGAAAGCTTTATGGTGGGAAAAAGGGGAAGATTTCAGGCATCAGGGAGGGCTGGATGCTGGCCAATTAGAAATGGGGTATCTTTGTGGTTTATTTGGGTATCATGTTTGGCTTTCTCTGGTTGGTCATGCGTCAGAAGCAGAGACAAGATGCAGGGAAGCTAGCATTTGTTTACTAAGTTCAGAACACTCAGGCTGATTGATGCCCCAGGTTGTGCCCTGGCTTCCCAGATGGTTGCTGCAGAGCATGAGTCAGGTTCCATTGTCATGTATGGTCCGGCAATTGTCCATTTGTATAATTGGTTCCTCAGTCCCCTCCTTGGGCAATTTGCTCACTTGCAAGTGGTTGACCAATTCTGGGAGGCTGGAGATCCAGAGCTGTGTTGCTCAGACATGTCCAACCATCTCCATAGTAAATCATATTTCAAGACCTTCTCGACCTTTTGGTTGCTGTATTATAATGGCCATCATCTAATAAGAACCGGACTGTGCAGAAGCAC
Organism: Phoca vitulina; assembly: GCF_004348235.1. Lineage (NCBI taxonomy): Eukaryota > Metazoa > Chordata > Mammalia > Carnivora > Phocidae > Phoca > Phoca vitulina. The sequence continues at coordinate 35,975,861 of NW_022589725.1, forward strand.
TTAATACTCTGAGTAGAACACAGTGAGTCAGCACTGTGACCACTAAAACAAAACCAAGGACAATTAATAGTCCCTGTAAAATGCTTAAGAACCAGGTGTTTTAAAATACTCTATTATTATTTAGGTATGGCAAGGCCATAGACCAGGATATGACTGCTATTGAAAAGGTAGTTCATTATACTTAGTTCCCAATACAGGAAGTACACATCACACCACAAGGGGCCACATATGGAATCACCAAGCATCAGGCCACAGAGCCAGAAGGCCAGAGAGAGAGGATGTGTGGGCCCAAGCCTTTACTATGGTTTCTGCAGGTAGCATAGGAAAGGAGAAATGACCTTTATTAGTTGTTGGGGCAGGGGGGGAGTTGTAGACTCTGGGTTGATTGGTTTGTATTTGAAAAGTGCATCCCTGAGAGGAGAATGCTCAGGGAGTGGGGGTGGGGAGCAACCAGGAGGCCAAGACAAGGTGACCAAGGTATATCATGTGGTTGTTCAGAGCAAGGAGTATCCGGTATGTAAGCAGGGAAGATGTTAAAGCATCAAGTTTACAGGTGCTGAAAATCTGGTCAATACACCAGGAACCCCAACTGCCCAACTCAGGCCAAGAGAACAAATCCCATAGGCCATGACGTTCAACCTTACAGAGCCAGGTGGTTTTTTTTGTTTTTTTTTTAAGCAATATAGCTTGTTCCATCATGCTTGTTTATTGATTCAAGAACAGAAAGAAGTATTAGCAGTAGTAATAACCACATTACAGCCAACAAGAATCTAGAACAAAGTGATTGTGATTGCTACCACTGTGCATGCCTACACGTTGAGACTGTCTGTATTCCATGTAGGGCAGAGGTGGCACCATTTATAACTCCCAGAGTTAGTTATTTTGTCTTTTCTATTTGTATAATCCCCACTGTTGGGAACTTTGCTCTGATTTTTTGCATAAACAATGAGTAGAGTGCCTGAATAATCAAGAAGACCTGATTTTGCAGCTTTCCTCTGAGTTAGAATTTTCAGGCTTGGGGATTTACAGAATGAAAGTCTCTGTGTATAGACAAGTATCAGGATGCTGTTCCTAAAATACATGAGGTGTTAGTCTGAGACAAACAGGACCAGGCATCCTGGCCAAAAAAGGAAACAGTATCTTTTAGTTCCAAAGAGGGGTCCACTGACATGACAGCTGGTTGCATATCTGGATTTCTAGAAGTCTTTTCCAAGTGACAAACATTTATTTGCCCATCACCCTGAGAAGGTTATTGAATTCAGCCTTAAGATTATCTAGGGTATGATCCATATATTGTAAGGGAGAGAGAGATCCCAGCAAAGTCACAGTTTATTTGGTTAAAGTCATTTGTCCAGACAGGTGCAAGTTGAAACACCATTGGTTGTAATTCCCTATAGTCTTATTTAATGAGGTCAGAATTGTCAAAGGTTTTCATCATGGGGTCTGTGATGGATGGAATATCCAACAACAGGTAGGATTGAGGGCTGGGCTACTGTTTGGGATAACCTAAGAATGGCATTAAAATGAGTATGTCCTGACCTAACATTCTAACAAGAAGGGAAGAAAACAGAAATAGGTCACTATGGATGGATGACAGCCAGGAATCTATAGAAAATGAGAATGATTATAAGCAAGAAAATTTTTAAAAAGCAGGAATTAGACAGAGGCCCTGGTCTGATGACTTGGGCAGAAGCCATCCGTTATCTGAGGTCATCAGCTGGTTCTAAAGGTCTTGTGTCAGCTGCCTGCTTCCAAAAATCAATTGCTTCTGGGAAATCTCTAAGAATCTTTGGTTTGAGGTTCCATATTGGAGTAGTTTTCCAATTGTGTAGAATTTTTTATTACTTCTTTAGTTGTGAAACGTAAACCCAAGGATGGACTCCCTGGAATTTCTGGCCGTGTTTGTTGTCAACAGTACCTGAGAAGGTCTCTTCCAATGAGATTCAAGAATGGTTTTTCTCTGGTGTCTCTTCTGGTAGACAGAACCTCATGGTTGAAGATCATGAAACCTGGTATACCCCCATAGAGCAACAGCTCCCAGCAGTATACACAGTGTTCCTCCAGGTAGAAACTCTCATGGAGGAAGAGTGTATAATGGTAAGAACTTCCCTTCTATCAGGGGGTTGGTGAGAATATTAAGCCACCTTTGGCATGGCTCAAACTCTCATTTTGATTAAATGGCATGCCTATTTGCAGCAGAAGAGCACCCTGTCCACCAGCCCACTGTCTCTAGAAATGCAGGCGCTACTAGACCCTATAGAGCATGTAGATCCTCCAAATACTTCTACCCCTGTTCCTATGGTGACCCCTATGGTCTGTAGGGAGGAAGAAGGGGGAAATTCTCACTGATGCCTGGTATACAGATGCCTAGAAACAGGAAGGAACCACAGCCACTAGTAGACTGAATTTGGGGAGGTTTGGTTGGTGACCGCTCATGAGCCCTGGCCATCAAACCTTTGTTCTGACAGTTGGGATGTCCTAAAGGGATTACCCCTATGGTTTAGACAATAAGAAGCTGAGGGAAAGATAATCATAAATAAATCCTCATGGGGTCAGGATACGTGGAAAGACATTTGGGTTCATCTGCAAAAACCTGTTTTCCACATAATTGTTCATAATGTGCTGACATCCCTTGGCAAACAGAAGCTGATGTCCAGCTCAGGTATAAGCCCTTATAACTGATCCATCAGTGGAAACAGCAGATTGATTGCCCAGGTGGGTGGCCTACTGATCCACCAGTGGAAACAGCAGATTGATTGCCCACGTGGGATGGCCTACTGACAAGGATGCTGGATTGCCCTAGAAATACAGTGAATCAGTGAACGCAGTAACAGCATGTCCTGTGTGTTTTAAACAATGCTCAAGGACTCTGCCAAAAAAATCTGGGGACATCCACTGGAGTTCCCAACCAGAAGGGATTGATAAATTGCTCATATTGGCCCCCTCTCTCCAAGTAAGGATTCTAAGTATGTCTTGGTTTGTGTGGACACAGCATTTGTCCTAAACCAAGCTTTTCCCTGTTCTCAAGCAAACCAGGCTCCACCATTAGGAGATTAGAGAAGCTGAGTACTGTGTACAGATAACCTCATCAAATAGACAGTGAGTGGAGGTCACATATCAGAGGTCATGATGTGTGAGACTAGGCAAAAGAACATGACATTGAATGGAGGTCCCATCCCCCCTCTAATCCACAATCAGCAGGATTAGTAGAAAGGAAAAATGGAAGACTAAAGCAGCTGGTTAAATTACTAACAGGTAAAAGCACCTGGGCTGGGTGGACTACAGTACTGTCCCAGGATTTAACACATTTCAATGATCAACCAGTAGGGCCTGTTACCCCATATGCCAGATTGGGGACCCCTGCCGAAACTCCCAATGCCACAAGGTATGGAAGTCATGAGAAACAGCCATTGCCCCAACTCTCATCGTGGGTCAACGTGCTAGGCTGCTGAGAACACCAAGCCCCATCACACCTGGGAAAAGAATTATCTACTAGAATTTTCAGTGGGACATCCCACCCAGACAGTAAGTTACTTTGCACCCTGATGGGGAACTACTCAATTTCCATGGAGATCCCATCAACCTGCTGCAAACCAGACCTGTTGAAATGCACTATTTTTGGAATGGAACTTGCATCACTGAAAGAGCCGAGACGGTGGGGGTCCTGGTCTGGCATATCCTGCTCCTACTCCATCTCCTCAGACTGACAGTGCTGCCTCCCCCAGCCAACATGCATGGTATTACAACCAGGTTAAATTGCTAAAAGCCACAACCTCACTCTCCTCGAAGCCAAATGGATACATTCTGTTTTCCACTGGTACAGTCATCTGACCACCATGTTTGTCTCCTCCATTGGCCTGAAGGACAGTATAAAACAAAGAGAAGCTCTTACTAAAGTCAGCCAGCAAGTCTTAAAGCCAATAAGCTGATAAAGCCTGTCTTAACCAAACACTAAAATGTCTCTAATGACATAAGCCATACTCCAGAATAGAATGGACTTGAAGATTATTACTGACTCTCAGAGAGGCACCTGTGCCATTATCAACCAAATGTGTGTTCATACCTGATGAATCTGATAATGGGTCATCTTTATGAAATAATATGAGGACACATTTGAATACCCTGAGTGATCTGACAGCTAGGCTAGGGGACTTAAGAAATCACCAAGAGCCCTATGGTTCAGATTACGGGGCTCTTGGTGGAAAAAAAATTGCTACTTATTTTGGGATCATTACCTAAATCTTGGTTTCCTTTTACATGTACCTGTACTATTGCTGGGGTATATGGTACAGCCGGATAGCTGCCAAAGAAGCCACTTCCATCACATAAAATCCTTTGCTGACCACTCCAGGCCCAGTGTGGAAGAGGGGGTCATATAAAATTGTAAGGCCACAAGGGGTGGAATATTGAAGGGAGTCATCAAGAGGCCATGACTGCCAGTTTACCTGAGAGTTGACACCAGCACCCCTTCCTCTGTCCTTGGAATGTATGTTCTGCCATCCGTTCCCTTCACATATTTCACACATCCCCCTACCCACCTACCCTTTGATAACAATCAGTTTGTTCTCTATAGTTAAGAGTCTGTTTTTGGTTTGTTTTGTTTCTTAAATTCTACATATAAATGAAATCATGTGGTATTTGTCTTTGATTGACTTATTTCTAGCATTATACCTTCTAGATGATCTATCCATGTTGTTGCAAATGGCAAGATTTCATTCTTTTTATGATTAATATTCCATTATGCATATATATATGTGTATATATATATATATATATATATATATATATATATATATCCATTCACATATCAGTGGACACGGGCTGCTTCCATATCTTGGCTATTATAAATAATGCTGCAGTAAACATAGGAGTGCATGTATACTTTTGAATTAGTGTTTTTTAATTATTTGGTAAATACCCAGTAGCGAAATTACTGGATCATAGGGTAATTCTATTTTTAATTTGTTGAAGAACTTCCATACTGTTTTCCAGAGTGGCTGCACCAGTTTGCATTCCACAATGGGAGCTGTTTAAAGGATACAGCCTTGAGATAGTGATGTGGTGTTGAGACCATCTGGAGAGTATATATAACTAAACCCAGTTAAGTTTTTAATATAAACTTTCAAGATTATGGCAGGCAGGTGCAGAGATCTAATCTTGCTACCACCCAAGACAAGCCTCTTATGTAAGTTACCTTGCTTATTAGACCAGCCGCCTACCAACACGGAGTGCCTGCCTCTTCCGTCCACCTCTCCCTGCCCTCTGTGTAAGGGGGGCCAGTTTCAGATTCCATTTAGGAAGCTCACAAGGTTGCCAGCCCACAAGGGGGTTGCCCATATCGCTCATGCACAAAGAGATGAAATGGCTTTTTGTAGTTAAGAATACCTGGGGAAGGAGGCTGTTGAGAAGCTCCCTTGAGGTTCCAGAGCCTGTTCATGTTTAGGGTCCCTGAGCAGAGGGTCTCTCATGGGAGACTTAGTCAATTGATAAAGAGGTGTCACAATCTCAGAAAAATTTGTCTCGCATTGTCTACAATGTCCAGTTAAACTAGAAATCCTCCCAACTGCCATTTCGTGACAGGCCTAAGATAAGCTTGGCTAGCCTTTTGTCTATCACAGAGTGTTTTTCCCTCTTGATATAGGTCATGCCCTAAATAATGGACTGCGTTCTGGCAAAATTGTAGTTTATCTTTTGGAACTTTATGTCCCTTTTCTGTCATGGCTAGAGCAAGTAAATGGAATCTTTTATAGGCTTCTCTTCTTTTCCTTTCTCTGAACAAAACAGGAGATCATCCACATATTGTATCAGAACTAAATTACAAAGAAAATTTAGATCTTTTAATGTCTTGATTGAGGACCTGAAAGAAGTAGGGAGGGGCTTCAGTGAGTCTCTGGGGCATGGCTGTCAGGGGCACTGCTGTCCTCCCCAGCTCCCAGCTCTGAAGCAACTAAAAGAGGCAGAGCAAAGATCCACTTCAGTGAAACAAGTGGCTTCTGGAGGAATTGATGGCAAGATGGCATTTGGGTTAGGTACCACAGGGAAGCTCTGTTGATGGGCCTAAGATCTTAAACAAACTGATATCTTCATCCATTTGGTTTATTTACTGGAGGACAGGAGCGTTAAGGGCTAGTGCAGGGTATGAGAATACTTTCTATATAAGGCTTTCAACCATAGGTTTGAGCCTTTCCTTTGTTTATTGCTTCATGTGACATCGGGTAAATTTGGGTAACCATTCTATAAAATATATCTGAATTTTGATAGGTTCTACTCAAATTAATTTATCTCTGTCAGTGGAACTTATAGCCCATGGAGTATCATGAACAGTGACAAGATCTTTATCAGGATCATGCATCAAACATGATAGAGGAGGCAAAGGTGTATCCAGAGAATACACTTGACTATGAATAAAGGGGGACCTCAAGAAATAGTCCTCAAGAAATAGTCCCTCTGGTGTGGATTTAATATTACAATTCCACAGCAGAGCAAGTCTCTCCCTGTTAGGTTGCTAGGAATCGCAGAGCAGGAAGAAACATTTGTTAGTCAGATGCCCAAGGGTTACAGTTAAAGACTGGGAAATGGGAAAGATCTGTGACCACCTTGTGTTATGTTCACTCTGAGAAGGAGGTTGAGCGAAGGCGGCGGGGTTGAACGCAGTAGGAATAGCACCCCCATCTACCAAGAACAATGAGGTGGACCATCTATACCGACAGTTATTCACCTTGCGTGTTTAAGGGTATGGCAGGATATTGGGTGCTTTGAATTTTACGATTTTTCTTTGTCTCAGCTTTTCTTTTGTAAAACGGGACAATCGTTATTCCAATGTCCCTTCTGTTTACAATGTCTACAGTGTCCTTGTCAGCAGGTGGTTGGTTGGGACCTGAGCCAGCTAGCTGTTGGGTCCTAGGGGTATATGTCTATTCTGGGTTCTGTAGTTTTTGTTCTGAAGTCCTTCCCACATGCTCTGCCACGTCCTGGAGTTCAGGTAAAGGGCTGCTCCCTGCTCTATTTTCTGTTTTTGAATTAGGTCTCCAATTTCAGTTTAACTCCACTGACAAAATGAGGTGAAAGGCTCATCCTTACATATCAGCACCTTCTTTAAGTCTCAAATGTTGATGCAATGTGTTTTCTAGTTTATCCTTAAAGTCTCCTGTACTTTTACCTTTTCTCTGTTTACATTATACAGTTACGGTCCAATAGATTTTTACTGAAAAAGTTTCAGGCATGGCTTTTAGAAGGATTTGCCCTAATTTATAGGCTTTCTCTTGACCTTCTGGTTTATTGTGGAAAGAGGGATTTTTGTGGGTCTCTTTCCAGGTTAATCCAATCAGCTTTTGCCATCCAGGGTTTAGCACCTAAGGTTTTGATCAATATGTGTACACATTTGTATTGGCCAAGTAACTGTATTAGTCAGCGTTCTTTAGGAAAACAAAACCAACAGTGGTGTGTGTGTGTGTGTGTGTGTGTGTGTATGTGTGTGTGTGTAAAGAAATTTATCTTAAGGAATTGGCTCATACAATAATGGAAGCTGGCAAGTTCCAAAATCTGCAGGGTGGGGTAGCAGGCTGGAGACCCCAAGAAGAACCAGTGTTGCACTTCAAGGCCATCTGCTGTAGCATTCCCTCTTGCCGGGTGGGAGTGGGTAGATTTTGTGTTCTATCCAGGCCTTCAACTTATTGTGTGAGGCTCATTATGGGGGGCAGTCAACAATCTGCTTTATTTAACATCCACCAGTTTAAATGTTAAGCTCACCCATAAACACCATCATAGACACATCCAGAATAATATTTAACCACATATCCGGGCAACTCAGGCTAGTCAGGTTGACAAAATCACAGTAACCCTGGGTCATATACACCCAAAGGAATCCTAAATTCTTCTATGAATAGCTAGCCTTGTCTGAGTTTATGGAAATCCTCAGTTATAGCTCTTAATTCAGCCTGGGTCCAAAGTTTAAACTCTGCAGTTGCCTGCATACCTGGCTTATGGGAGAGATGGATCTTTAGAGGCAACACGCATTCTGAGCTCTTAGGAGAGTTGCCAAGAAAAAGTAGGGAATCTGGGCAAAGCAAGTGGAGGGACTAGCAGTAGAAGTGCAGAGGGATGGAGATCAGAAGGATGGGAGGTAGGGAACTGGATATAGGGAGGCAACTAGAGGATAAGGAGAGGAGGATTTACTCAGGAAATGAGTCTAGCTTATTGTCACTTAGGTTTGGCAAATTGTGCATTAGCTTTGTCCAAAGAATCTCTCAATGAAGCAAGTTTTGAATCAGAATTTCATTTGGTGGCCCTTGTATACCAGTGAAAACATGCTGCCCACTGTCCTGAGAAACATCAACTCCTTTCTTTCCCAAGGGATAGTGACCAAAGCACATTAGCCCAGACACAGACCCCAAGTATGAATGGATATAAAGCTCACTGTGGGGCCACACACACTGGCCCTGCAGCTTCAATCATGGTGCCCCCATGTTCTCTAAGCCTAGCCTGTCCCATCACACAAGGACCCATTAAGCGCACTTCCTCATAATCCTTGTCCTGGTACCATTCCTCAATCCCGTCCCTCCACTCCCACCCTCTCATCCCCCCAAAGAAGGATTTTCTTTCTTCACTGAACTCTCAAAATGTTATTGGGCTATAGATCATGCACACACATGTCTATCTTCCCCAGACAGTGATAGGCCTTGAGAACTGTGTATGTCTCTAAATTATTCTTCTATCAACTACAGTCTCAATCCCTGAGCCTTAATATAGTAGGCATTCGATGAACTGTCTGCTCATATCTGTAGCAGATAAATGGACACCCCCCTAAAACCTGGCCACCCGGCTCCTAAGTGTGTGCCCATAAGAAATGAGGGTCTTTGCCAAAAGCCATGGACATGAATTTCCATAGAAGTTGTAGTTGTAAGCACTACAAACTGGAACCAACTCAAATGTCCAACTACAGGGGAATGGGCAAATACATTATGGGATATTTATAGAATGGAATACTATCCAGCAATAAAAAAGAAGAAACCACTCTACACACTGCAACATGATGAATCTCACCGATACTTGTAGAGCAAACTAGTTGTACAATAAAGAGAACATATTGTATTATTCTATTTACATGAAGATCAAAGCCAGAAAACCTACACTATGGTGAGAAACGTCAGAACAGCATTTACCTTGTAGGTGGTGTATGCTGGGAAGGGGCATGAGGGATCCTCTTGGGACCTGCAAACATTCTACATCTTGAGCTGGGTGGTGGTCACATGGGGGTACACAGTTCTGCACACTTCATGTTTGTCATGCCCTGTGGAGTGCTGGCAAATGTTTAACAACCAGCTGCCTGGGCAGAAAAGCTTTGCTCTGCAGTATTTGCCAAATTCTGTGGTATAAAATATTCCCAACTAAGGTCACTTTCAAGCTTCTGATGGGTTGTTCACAAACACAGAGTTAGGAGGAGTGGTAGATACAACAGATGTAAATACCCTCAAGAGCACAGATATCATGAAAAGTAGTAAAACAAATAGGAAGTGACAAGTTTTGATTGTTTATTACCATTGTTTTTAATATAAAATTTAATTGTAAATTTTATATAATTTCCCCCTTAGGACCACCTTTGCAGTATCCCATAGGTTTTGGACCGATGTGTTTTCGTTCTCATTGGTTTCCATGAATTGTTTAAGTTCTTCTTTGATTTCCTGGTGACCCAAACATTCTTGAGCAAAGTGGTCTTTAGCTTCCAAGTGTTTGAATTTCTGCCAAATTTTTTCTTGTGATTGAGTTCTAGTTCTAAAACACTGTGGTCTGAGAATATGCAGGGAATAATCTCAATCTTTTGGTATCAATTGAGACCTGATTTGTGACCCAGTATGTGGTCTATTCTGGAGGAAGTTCCATGTGCGCTCGAGAAGAATGGGTATTCTGTTGTTTTAAGGTGGAATGTTCTGTATATATCTATGAGGTCCATCTGGTCCAGTGTGTCATTCAAAGCTCTTGTTTCTTTGTTGATTTTCTGCTTAGATGATCTGTCTATCGCTGAGAGTGGAGTATTGAGGTCTCCTACAATTAACGTATTGTTATCAATATGACTCTTTATTTTGGTTAACAGTTGGCTTATGTAGATGGCTGCTCCCATGTTGGGGGCATAGATATTTATAAGCCCAGATATGGACCCTCAACTCTATGGTCAAATAATCTTTGACAAAGCAGGAAAAAAATATGCAATGGAATAAAGACAGTCTCTTCAATAAATGGTGCGGAAAATTGGACAGCCACATGCAGAAGAATGAAACTCGACCATTCTCTAACACCATACACAAAGATAAACTCAAAATGGATGAAAGATCTCGATGTGAGACAGGAATCCATCAAAATCCTAGAGGAGAACATAGGCAGTAACCTCTTTGACATCGGCCACAGCAACTTCTTTCAAGATACATCTCCAAAAGCTAGTGAAACAAAAGCAAAAATGAACTATTGGGACTTCATCAAGATAAAAAGCTTCTGCACAGCAAAGGAAACAGTCAACAAAACAAAGAAGCAACCCACAGAATGGGAGAAGATATTTGCAAATGACACTACAGACAAAGGGCTAATATCCAAGATCTATAAAGAATTTCTCAAACTCAACACCCAAAAAACAAATAATCAAGTCAAAAAATGGGCAGAAGACATGAAAAGACACTTCTCTGAAGAAGACATACAAATGGCTAACAGACACATGAAAAAATGTTCATCATCATTAGCTATCAGGGAAATTCAAATCAAAACCACATTGAGATACCACCTTACACCAGTTAGAATGGCAAAAAATGGACAGGGAAAGAAACAACAAATGTTGGAGAGGTTGTGGAGAAAGGGGAACCCTCTTACACTGTTGGTGGGAATGCAAGTTGGTACAGCCACTTTGGAAAACAGTGTGGAGGTTCCTCAAAAAATTAAAAATAGAGCTACTCTATGACCCAGCAATTGCACTACTGGGTATTTACCCCGAAGACACAGATGTAGTGAAAAGAAGGGCCATATGCACCCCAATGTTCATAGCAGCAATGTCTGCGATAGCCAAACTGCAGAAAGAGCCGAGATGCCCTTCAAGAGATGAATGGATAAAGAAGATGTGGTCCATATATACAATGGAATATTAGTCAGCCATCAGAAAGGATGAATACCCACCATTTGCATCAACATGGATGGGACTGGAGGAGATTATGCTAAGAGAAATAAGTCAAGCAGAGAAAGTCAATTATCATTTGGTTTCACTTATTTGTGGAACATAAGGAATAGCATGGAGGACATTAGGAGAAGGAAGGGAAAAATGAAGGGGGGGGAATCGGAGGGGGAGATGAACCATGAGAGACTATGGACTTTGAGAAAGAAACAGGGTTTTACAGGGGAGGGGGATGGGGGGATCGGTTAGCCCGATGATGGGTATTAAGGAGGGCACGTACTGCATGGAGCACTGGGTGTTATACAAAAACAATGACTCGTGGATCACCACATCAAAAACTAATGATGTATTGTATGGTGACTAGCATAACATAATAAAAAAATTTTATATAATTTTATTTTTAATAATGGCTGTGTTAACAACCAGTCCCAAGATTCCTGAAAATTTAACAATCAAGCCTCAGGAGCTGATACAAACTGGCTCTGGCATCCAGTGGTTATTTTTCAACTAAATTATTTACAAAAGCAAAACAAAACAAAGCTCTGTTTGTTCTAGAACTGAAAGAACAAAGGGAAAACCAGAGATAAAGAAGTTAGTAGGCGGTTAGCTCTTGCAAGGGAAGGGGAGGCATACAATGAAGTGAATAAGAGTCAGGAATAAGAGCCAGAGACTTGCTTTAAATTTTTTTTAAGTAGGCTCCACACCCAGTATGGGACTTGAACTCACGAACCTGAGATCAAGAGTTGTGTGCTCCACCAACTGAGCCAGCTGGGCGCCCCCAGAAACCTGGTTTAAATTCCAGGTTGTCCTCTTCCATCTGGTCAAACTTGAATGGTGGCTTGACATCTCTGAGCCTCGGCCTCACCATCCATGCAGAGGGAGTAACATGCCTACCTCACAGAGCTGCCTGGTGAAGTCAGATAAGGTCACCTCAGCCAGTTATGTGACCCAAGATGGCCCATGTGTGCCTCATAAGGGTTGGCTATTCACTTGACCAATTATTTGTAGCAACTAAGATGACAGGGATCGTGCATCTAGAGCAGCAATCAGCTCAGACTTTTAAAAACATGCAGCATGTCAAATATTCCCTTCTGCTGTCCCAGAAATTTTAACCCAATATTTTGAGATCCAAATATTATCTTTCAGACAGGCCTGTGAACTGTCTTGAAACAACATAAAAGCCCTCTGTAAGACATGTGCCAATGTTTGCATGAGGAGCACAGAAGGTGGTGGAAGGTGGAACCTTGCATTCCTCAAGGTGGTTGGTGCTGCAAAGTGACTGTTGCTAATGGCAGTGGCCACAGTCCTACAATGGCCAGAGCAGGCCTGGCTGTGCGCTGAGCAGGTGAGGACATAGCACAGCCAGCATGGATGACCCTGACGATGAGGGTGCTGAAACCCAAGTCATTGACGCTGCAAGGCAAGCCACGGGCCTGGGCCTGAGTGTCTTTGTCCTTTAATGAAGCACGCTGACTTCCCTGAGTCGCTGCGCAGCTGTTCCCTCTTGCCTGCACCTGCCCACGCTGCCCCATCATCCCTCATCTCGCAAATGTAGTGAGGATAATGCTGCCTTTCTGCTGCTAATCTTCCTGAAAGAGACTGTCCTCACTGCAAAATGGCAATTTAACGACTGTATCTAAAGTAGAGAAGTAGCCGTCACAGCTGGGAGAGGACAGGTCACTGGGAGAGTTCTGGGCATTTCAGGCAGAATTCTATCCAGCTCTGCTGCCAGATCATGTCACAATGACATTCAGGCTGGAGGGGCTGGGATGCAATGAAACACAGGGATTTTCCTGTCCCGGAAAGGAAAGATGCCTGATAAAATAGCTTTGGCTGTACATGGAAGCAAGTGCCCTTTTATTCATATTAACATACTAAAAATGAAAGACTCATGACAGCAAAATAAAGCCCTCATGTACTCTGTACTGGCCATCCTCATACAGTGAACCTCCAAAGGCAGGCAGCCTGCTACTCAGAAAGGCAGCAGATAAGCAGGCAAACAGCACGTTTAGGCATCATCAAGAAAGATAATTGGACATTTGCTTAATGGCTTCAATTTCTATTTCTGGCTCCTGGATGCTTTTCTATTTTTTTTTTTTTTTCTCAGCATAGAAACCAACAAGGGCTCCCCCTGAGTGACAGTAGGGCAGGCACATGATGACATTCCCACACCAACACCAGGCAACTGGAAGCAGCTGCCTGGAGCACCGTTGGGAAAGATTCTGAGGCAAGCTGTGTGGCAAGAGGAAATAGAGTGATAAAGTAACAATCCTCAGGCTGCGAGTTGGGTGAGGTGCCTGCATGAGGGTGTCTGCTAGCCTGGGTCCAAAGGGCAAGATCAGTGCTTTTATCCTAGAATTCAAAGGCCTCCACAACTGCGGCCTCATTCAACCCTCAGACTTCCTTTCCCAGTGTGGCCCCACTGGCTGCCCCTCTCAGACTGTTTGAGGAACACTTGAGGTTACTGCAAAGATGAAGATGGTGGGACATGTCCAAGACAAGCTCAGTCAGAATGTCTGGGCAGTGTGGCCCAGACACCTACATGGGAACAAACCCTGGATAGATCTGAAGTTGACCACCACTGGGCACCCACTACAATGCAAGCATCATGACAAGAGGGACTTTGCTTTGTTCAATGCTGTCTCTAGCACTCAATAGATGTCTGTTGAATATTTCTGAAAGGAAGAAAGGCATCTCTCCAGGTGAGAATTCCCTAATTTTTACTATGAAGTGTTTGTGATCAGGTTAGAGCTACCAATTATGTTACACCCATCTTTTCATCCCCACCCACCTCCTGCTCAGGGCAGACATCACTAATCAGTCACAACACTCATTGCACCAACCGCCCAAACAACACAACCTAGCATTCCAGGCCACCACAGAAAACCTGAGAGATATTTTCCAACGAGGATGCAGTGATTTTCCAAGTCCCTTCCTGTTCCAAAACCACTGGAAGTTTGAATGATGCTCTGAAATGAACCCAGCCATAAGGAGACATCACCAAGTGAGAACCTTCACACAATTCATGCATGAAGTACTTGGGGCTTCAATGTGAAAATGATGCTTCTTGGTTGTTACAACAGAACGCAGACAGTGAGGTACATGGTTTCAGAGAAAAGTATTTGACCCCAGAGAGCCACTCCACCTGGCTTGGGTCGTGTCCCCCAGTATAGATAAGTTTACATCATGGAGAATCTTTGGCCAAGAGTTCAAGGCAAGTGAGCACAAATGCTGATCACAGACATTTGCTCAACATCACTTGATAGCCCTGGACTGTAATGTGCTGGGGATACTGTGGTGAGCATGACAGAAAGCTCGTGGCCTACAGAGGAATAAACAGGAGTGCTAACTGATTCCCTGAGATGCAACAACCTAAGTGGGAAGCCTGCAAAGAGGTGATCAGTCAGCACACTGGCCATCAAACCTTTATGGGTCATTTACCATTTGCTTCCTTAGACTGTTAACTTTATTCTTTTTTTTTTTTTTTAAAGATTTTATTTATTTATTTGAGAGAGAGAGAATGAGAGAGAGCAAATACATGAGACAGGGGAGGGTCAGAGGGAGAAGCAGACTCCCTGCTGAGCAGGGAGCCCGATGCGGGACTCGATCCAGGGACTCCAGGATCATGACCTGAGCCGAAGGCAGTCGCTTAACCAACTGAGCCACCCAGGCGCCCTGTTAACTTTATTCTTAATAGCAACTTACATGAGGAGGAAAGGACTCTACTTTTGGGTAAGACTGGTTCTCCCTTCAACCTTCCCTGTGAGAACTGGCCTCTTTTCTCACCTGTTTTCTCTCCAGAGAATAAGAATGAGAATATCTGCCTCCTGGGGAACTGAGGAAATCCATGTACATAACTAGTAGAAAACATTATATCCTTCATTATCCTTCCCAAAAGACTGAGGTCGCTTAAAACTAATGTGGTATCAATGAGATAGTCAGTAAAGCAGAGCTAAAATATAGAAAATCAAGATTTGGGGAAGAAAGGCAGAAACACAAATGGGCATTAAGAGATCAAGCAGGAAACTTGCTGAGGTAGCAGTGCCCTGGTCTTAATCCTCTCGTGTCCCTGACATTGGGGAGAGGGCATGATATGACCAAAGTGTACATCAAATGAAAGGCATCCAAATATGAAGAAGAGAGAGATTTTGACAACATGTCCAGACCAGGGAAGGTCTTCTCCTTCCAAGAGAAAGTGATTTCATAGAGCTCATGGAGGGTAGCTTTGCCTCCACGGGTGTCTGCATTTGCACAGCACCCCACAGTGGCAAATGGGAATGGGAATATCTAGAACTCTGCAGATCGCTGCAGAAGGCTCAGCGTTTTACAGTCTGAACCAGGAACAGTGGTGGAAAGGGGATTCTTGGTTTGTCAGAACTGACCCAGTGCAGCGACCAGTTCCAAGTAAGCAGCCGTGATGCTACAGGGGAACAGATTGTCACGACAACCATTGGAGCAAATTCTGTTTAAGAATTGCTTAGAAGAAGAGGAATGGAGTCTGAGTCAAGAAGAATGTGAAGGGATGGACTTTGTGCAGGGCCAGAAGCCAGGAGGCAGAGACAATCAACAGGGCTCCTGTGTCCTAGCTGTGCTTTCTCCCCAGTCCCACCTCCCACTGGATACAACCTTCCAGATATTGACTGTGGTTCTAGAACTGTGAGGGTGAGCAATTAGTAAACAATCCCTAACTCTTACATGCATAGCCTGTTAGCATAGAGTCTCCTGGTGGGCTCTGCACCCATCGGGCTGTCCCTCCTGATTTGCTGGGCTTCCAGGGTGTCCCTGACTTGCATGTGATCTAAACATATGGAACATTGTTCAAATAACTGTCCTGTTCTCCCCAGAAATGTCAAGGTGATGAAAGACAAAGACTTGAGAAACAGCTCTAGAGGAAAGGAGATAGCAATATGACAAGTGAACACAACACGCCCCTCATGCTTGGATCTAGATGGAGAAGAAAGGCTGACAATGAGCATTGTCTGAGACATTGACACTTACTAGATAACAGTATTAAATTTTCTAATTTTTCCATTGATCTATGTGTCTATTTTGTGCCGGTAAACCCATGCATATATGGTCAATTAATCTATGGCAAAGGAGGCAAGAATATACAAGGGGGAAAAAAGTATCCTCAACAGATATTGCTGGAAAAACTGGACAGTTACATATAAAAGAATGAAACTGGACTACTTTCTTACACCAGACACAAAAATAAACCCAAAATTGATTAAAAACCTAAATGTGAGACAGGAAACCATAAAATTCCTACAAGAAAACATAGGCAGTAATTTCTTTGACATTGGCAGGAGAAACATTTTTCTAGATATGTCTCCTCAGGCAAGGGAAACAAAAGCAAAATTAAACTATGGGGACTACACCAAAATAAAAAGCTTTTGCACAGAGAAGGGAACCATCAATAAAACAAGAAAAGGCAACCTACTGAATGGGAGAAGATATTTGCAAATGATACATTCAATATAAGAGGTTAATATCCAAAAATTATTTAAAAACTTATACAACTCACACCAAAAAAACCCCACAAATAATCCTATTAAAAATGGGCAGAAGAAAAAAAAATGGACAGAGGATTTGAATAGACATTTTTCCAAAGAAGACCTAGAGATGGTCAGCAGACACATGAAAAGATGCTCAACATCACTCAACATCAGGGAAATGCAAATGAAAACAATAATGAGACATCACCTCACACCTGTCAGAATGGCTATTATCAAAAAGACAAAAAATATCAAGTGTTGGCAAGGATGTGGAGAAAAGGGAATCCTCTTACACTGTTGGTGGGAGTGCAAACTGGTGTGGCCACTGCAGAAAAGAGTATGAAGGTTCCTCAAAAAATTATAAGTTAAAATTAGAATTACCGTACTACTGGTTATTTTCTCAGAGAAAACAAAAATACTAATTCCAAAAGATATATGCACCGCTATGTTTATTGTAGCATCGTTACAATAGCCAAGATATGTAAGCGACTCATGTGTCCACTGACAAATGAATGGATAAAGAAGATGTGGTATATATAAATACTACGGAATATTATTCAGCCATAAAAAGGAAGAGCTTTTGTCATTTGCAACAACATGGAGGAACCTACAGGCTACAATGCTAAGTGAAATAAGTCAGTCAGAGAAAGACAAATAGCACATGATTTCACTCATATGTGGAATTTAAGAAACAAAACAAACAAACAAAAAAAGAGATGAATAATAAAACAGACTCTTAAATACAGAGAACAAATTGGTAGCTGCCAAAAGGGAGGTGGGTGGGAGGATGGGTAAAATACAGGGAATTTTTTTCTTCATTTTTATTTTTATTTTTATTTTTCTTCCAGCTACAATGCCTCAGTGTTTTCTCTTTGTTCTTCCTCACTTTGTTCACTGAAATCCTGGCTGGCATTTCTATCAACAGAACTTCCAGCGATTGCCACATTCATCGCATAAGACAAAGGTAGTCATGGGCTCATCAGCCCTCCATGACTGCCCCTGGTTATAGGTACAGTTTTCTTGCATTTGTTGCACTGGAAGAAGTCAGTGGTGGTGCTATCTGGTGCTCACAGGTAACCTCCTGGGTCATGGCATTCCTCAATTCCCTCAGCTCATCACTGGCCATTTCTTCTGCCATCATCTTGCCAATGAGCCCAGCAGAGATGGCCCCACTGAGCACATTCCTCCTCAGGCTGGGGTTCTTATGTCCTTGAGGTTGCTGATTCAGCTGTGTACCCAGTTCCAGTACTTCATGTCCATGCCCTTGAGCTCCTGGTAGATATGATCTTCTATTTCTGAAGCCATCTTGTCACAGTTGAATCTATAGTAATCATCATCGGCCTTCGAGGCTGCTAAGAGCATCTCCACACACTTGTCCCACACAGAGTCCCCTGTAAGATAGCAGGGCACCAGGAGGAACACAGAGGGGCCAAAAGTGGGGGTTGAGGGGCTGCTGGGTGTTTTGGGAGTCTCTGCTTTTGATTTTCTGCTGTTTGATCTTTCCATCAATGGCCTTTGTGGAAAGAAGGTGGCTGAAGACTTGGAGTCCACAGAGTCTCTCCTGTCTTTGGACTCTTCCCCTTAATTTTTCCTTGGTGGAGTAAGGCCT
Source organism: Phoca vitulina (assembly GCF_004348235.1). Taxonomy (NCBI): domain Eukaryota; kingdom Metazoa; phylum Chordata; class Mammalia; order Carnivora; family Phocidae; genus Phoca; species Phoca vitulina. Next base: position 35,994,114 of record NW_022589725.1, read on the forward strand.
ATCTCTGGCTTTCAGTCAGAACATTCAAGCTCTTTTTCCTTTTCTTTCCTCTCCTTTTTCTCCTTTGGGGGGGTCCAGGTGAGTTCAGCAGCTACTTCCAGTTTTTGATAAGGACTTTAGCCAAGGACACCACCTTTCTGTCTGAGCAGCACTTGCAGACCCCACTAATGGTGACTCCAATCCTGGTTGTCTGGAGTAGCTGCATGGACATCTGACAGCTGTTCAGCTTCTTCAGAAGGTCAAGGGTCCCTTCCATGTTCTCCCTGGCCACCATCTTCTCCAGCTTTCCGGCAAGCCTCAGCAGCTCCTCTTCCTGGCCCATGTTAGTGCACAAAACCCGGTGAGGTGAGCTAAAATAAAGGGAAATAAGAATACACTTATCTTGATGAGCACTGAGTAATGTATAGAATTGTTGAATCACTATATTGTATACCTGAGACTAATAAAACACTGTATATTAATTATACTTCAATAAAATTTTTTTAATTACTGATTTTTGGTAATTATACTGTGAGTAAAAATGTGTATGCTCTTGCTCTTGGGAACATATACAGAAATATTTAGGGGTAGAGGGTACAATGATTCCAACTCTCTCTCAAGTGGGTCAGAAAAAAATAACATTAATATGCACACAGAAAATGCTGTGGTAAATATCAAGAATTGGTGAATGAGTGTAAAGGGTTTTATACGAGTTCATTATCCTAAACCTGCAACTTTTCTGCAAACTTGAAATTATGTCAAGATTAAAATCTACAAAAGAAAAAAGAATTGGTCTGTCCAGATCTGGCAAGACCTTATTACGAATGGAGAATCACCTGCAGCTTATGTGCCCTCTGGGGATGCCAGGTCCAAGGAAAGTTACATGGAGACACACGGCACTGCACCCTCTAGCCCACGGCTGCCTTACCTCTGATGAAATGTTGTTCCTTGGCTAATTAAATAAGGAATTCAACCTAACACTCCTGTGTGAGTGTGTATGAGTGTGTGTGAGTGTAAGTGAGAATGTGGGAGTGTGTGTGCATGTGTAGATTGTGTGTTCTCGTTCCCAGAACTCATCACTCATCTCAAATGCAGTGGAAATAGACCCTGTGAGGTGTTGCAGCCCATGGACTTCCTGGAAACAGCCATGAAAGGACCACAGTGAACACTTCAAATCTATACAATTATACTTTTCAATTATTATTTAATAAGTTGGGGGAAAATGAAAAAAATAAAAATAAAAGGGCCACAGTGAAGACACTTCCCTTACCTGCCCCACACTCACAGTTCTGGTATCTCCATGTTCAGGGATTGGTCAAGTTCACACTAGAACCATATTAACTAGATCTGCATGATGCTTTTTTTGCCATGTCCATTAATGATTGATTTTTAGTAGTTTATTCCATTGTGTGGGTTGAGTACTTCCCAACTAGTCTTCAGTGTTGTCTTTACAAAGCCTTGTGTCAAAACAACACTGAGCCAGACCATCCCCCTCCAGACCCAGTCTCAGGAACTGGCCCCAGCCTGTGGAAGCCCTGGGTCTAGAGCTGGGTCCCTGCTGCCATAGCTGCTGCAGGCTGCAGCAATGGCCACTGTCCCTTCCTTGCCTGGGAACACAAAAGGGCAGCATCCCACCTCCACCCACACCTTGCCCTTCCACACTCACCCCAGGATATCCCAGCTGTTGATGAAGCATTAGGCCATCTGATTCATACATGGCTCTTTGAAAATTTGGAATGACAATGCATAGGAGGGTCAGGGCTGGGCACGGGGACTTTGACCCATGGATGATGGGAGGTACAGGTACATTCCTGTCCTGTCCCTCTCCAGAGTCAACAGTGCAGAGGCACAGAGACTTCTTAAGGCCTCTCTGAACATGCCAGTTGCACCCAGAAATCAGCTGGCATACCTCCTATTCACTCCCCCACCTTTCCTGCCTCACCACCCACCAATTCCCTCACTTCCTTAGGATTGCACTCACAATAAAAGGTGAGCACGTACTCTGTATATCTCAGCTCTGTTTTCTGGGGAGCCCAGGCTAGGCTAAATTCCATCGAGAGCTGAGCAGAAGCAATATCAGAAGCAGGAGGATGAATTCACACTGAAGGTCACCATCATGGGACAGAGGAAATGAGCAATAGGATACCTAACTAAGCATTTCTCCCTGGGTAGTGCATTTCCCTTAAAGCATACAGCAGAGGCTTGACTGCCCAGCAAACACGTCCCTGGCCTCCTGCTTTCTTTGATGTTATAAAAATGACAGGTGCTGTACAGATGCAAGTGCCATTATGAGGATAACCCATGAGCCTCCAGTCTTCCAAAACGTGTGGCTTCCCACCATGAATTCTGGCCCATGCAAATTCAGGGCTTAGCAAAGAAGCCATCCAAAACCCCTGGTTAAAGGGGACAGGTTTAAATTGGATTTTATGAAAAGGAATTTAGATCAGTCATTTGAATGTTAAATCATAAAATTAGAGAGAACTCAGGTTATTTTTATCATACCTTGGGAGCTGAATATTTTGACATATTAATCAGTTCTCCAAAATGACATTTACATCAAAATTTTGGTTGCTTTTGATGAAACTCTGTCCCTGTTGTTACAGTATAATCTCAGGTGAGCTGGGTGAGGCAAGGATGCCACTGGTGACTTAGGTCTCGTGCACCATCTACCAGCTTGCTGGGGGCCGCTCCATCCACCTTGAATGGGAAAAATCATCCATTCGGTAAGGCCCTTCTCTCCCTGCAGGCCTGTGGAACAGAGGTTCCTGCGGCTGCTGGAGGGGCAGAGCCTGGTCTTCGGATCGTGGTCCCAGGAGCCTTGGCCTTGGCAGAGCTGGACATACTGCTGCTAGTTTCTGTCTCCGTGCACATTGCCAGTGGAAACAAAGGTCGCAGCTGCTGGACTGGCATCATCTGCTCTGCTCTGTTCTCCAGTCACAGGCTGGCCTGTCTCAGAAGCCAGCCAAGCCAGTACCACATGCCATTAGCCACAACAAAAGCTGGACAAGAAGCCATAGCTCTCATGGGTTGTTTTGAGGGGGATCTGTAGATCATGTCCCTCTGTTTCATACTCAAGTTCAGAACCCAATAGAGACATGCTAATTACAATTTCAAAGCCAATTGAGATCTATCAAATGCCAATTGAGACATACCAGCCTATCCAAGTCATCAGAAACCAAATGTCTGCTTTATAAGTGATGCAGCTGATCGTGAACAGTGTAGCCAAGGTGCATGGAAACAGGGGCTTCCCAATTCTGTGCCCTAGCAGAGGTAGACTTCAGGGTCCAGAGGTGGCCCCTACCTAACGGTGCATTAACAGTCAGGCTGTGAGCACTGCGGTGGTCAGGGGAGGGGTTCTGGGTGGCAACCTGCATATCTGCAGCAGTCACCTTATGCTTCTTTGCACCCATTCTACTGGGAAAGCTAGACACTGTCACAATTACCTCCCGGGCAAAGCTGCTACTTTCTACCACCCACATAGTGGCCAAGGGCAGGACCTTCATCCATCCTATCTTTCTCTTTCATCCTCCTTTTACCAGCCTCCCAGAACCCCTCCTTCTATAGAAAGCCACTGTCTTCTTCCCTAAAAACTCAGCTGCTTATCTTCTCATACCCACGACCATTATGATAATGTGGGACAGAGCCATTAATTAACACTTGAAGCCATGCATTTTTTGTTGCTTTGCCTGGAATGCTTTTCCTCTAGATGACTTCACTGTTCCCTCCTCCAACTCTCCCTCCTCCATCATCACTTCCTACCCCCTTCCTTATTTATTCTCAACACCTAATATCCTGTACATTTTACTGATTAGTCTTGTCTACAGACTTCCCCTTTTTCACTGGAATGAAACCCTTCATGACAGGGATTATTGTCCATTTATCTCCCACTTTGTCCCCAAGTTCCTAGCACATAGGAGCTAGCCAATATATATATTTATTAAATAAAAGGATAAATTATATATAAATTAAAAAGGCAGCTTAATGTACACATTATCAAAGGCCAACTCTTTAGCCCAAAGGAGATTTTAGGTACTGTCTCAATGCCAGTCCCAGCCCAGTGAGGGGTGTGTCAAGCATGAGTCCAACATTACCTAGCCAGGGGACTCTCAGGTGTGCTGGAAGAACAATCACTTCACCATCTGAGCCCCAGCTTCCACTTTCATCAACTGGGAAGTTAGGCAGAGCCATGGTTCTACAAACCGTTTTCCAAGTGCCCTGGGGTTTTATGGTGCTTCCACTGCAGGCAGGTGGAGGGGGCAAACAGAGTCTGCACTCAAGCCCTCACATGTTAAAAAGAAAACAAAGGAGGAGGAATGTGACTGGCATCTATTAAATATCCTGTGAACATTAAAGCATTTTATATATATCTCATTAGTCCCCACAACAACCCTGTGGCTCAGGGACAATTATTACCTCCATTTGTTCATGAGAACTGAGGCCTCAAGAGTCTTGTTTACCAAATGCAGGGAGACCTGGCTTTGTACACACTCCTCTTGATCACCAGGGATGATGACTATGACCATCAGAAACCTGCATGTCTTACAGGGCATGTGGGGCCAGCCCTACCAGGGACTCTGCTCTGGGGTCAGTTCCTACCCTGCCTCAGACAGATTGCAGCATCTGGGACCCCTGCCTAGGGAAATGAATGGGTATCTCCCTTCACCTCTGCTTATGTGAGGAGAGCAGTGTGCACCCATCCAGCTCTAAGCAAGACACCTGTAGGGCATCCCAGCCATGCAGGTTGGCCAGGCACATACCATAAGATTATTGTTTCTCCAGTCAACTACTGCTGGACAAAATCCTTGCTTTAAGACACCAGAGAGGCCATCAGAATCAGATGCATAACTTCCATTTCAATAAAGGGAAAGATGTGAGAAAGAGTAATTTGTGTGTCACTTTTGGTTTTGAACCCAAGGAATTAAATTGCTTCAGGGGTTACACCAAACCACAGGGTCCTTGGATACAGCTGTTTATGTTAGCATTCTTGTAATAAATAATGTAGCTCAGCCACACAGGCTAGCTTGGTGCTGCAACTCCCATCCGTCATTGCAAAAAATATCTGGAAAGGTCTAGATTCTTTGGGGTGACTGCTGAGCCCTAGCCCAGCCTGGTTGTAGGCTGTGTTTTCAACTGTGACACTTCTTACCCAGGGACCTTTGCTCTGTCCCCATGTTTCCTTGGTCTTGCTACCCTGTGACTGCTCATTCCAGGCCCTCCACCAGGGCTGTTCTGCTTGATCCCGGGTCTCACCTCACATGTTCCAGTTACTAGTGCAGCACAGTAAACCATCCCAGAATTAATGGTGTGAAGCACCATTTCATTATGCTCACAGACTCCATGGGTCAGGACTTCAGAAAAAGCATAACAAGGACAGTTGCGTCTGGGGCTCCAAGTTCAGGAGTCAGAGGAGTGCAGGTGTTGGCATGTATGAGTCTGGCTGGCATGCACTAAAGAGGTAAGGGCAGGCCACTGGCATTGTATGTCATGATGTGGTCCTCAAAACTACATTATAGGCAATGTGCATTACATTAACAAGATATGAAAAGTCTGGGAAAGAATGTCATAGCCACAAATCCTAAGGCAGTTGTCTGTGGTAAAGTTTTATCAGTTGGAAGGTTGTGGTTATAAGCAAGAGAAATCCATTTTGCCTTAAGAGAATTCACTGGGGGGCGGTTCAAAATGGTGGGTAGAAATATCCTGAAATTACCTCCTCTCATGAACACAACAAATTTGCAACCATATATGGAATAATTTCCTCTGAAAACTGGATGTTCCACAACAAAGGATAAAAGAACAACTTGAAACAAATAGGAGAGGCAGAGACACAATGCTTGTTTAAAAAAACACCCACCTCAGGGGCACCTGGGTGGCTCAGTCGGTTAAGCAGCTGACTCTTGGTTTCAGCTCAGGTCATGATCTCAGGGTTGTGAGATCGAGCCCCACGTTGGGCTCTGTGCTCAGTGGGGGGTCTGCTGGAGATTCTCTCTCTCTTTCCATCTCCCTCTACCCCTCCCCACCCCACTCTCTCTATCTCTCAAACAAATAAATAAATCTTTAAAAAAAAACAAACCCACCCCAGATGCAGTAATCCACAATCAGGGACATCTCCAAAATATAGAACTCTTCCCTGAGAAGCAAGGAGTCTGTGCTCCACATCAGTCACGCCAACCCCTAGATCCTGCATAGGAGAGACAAGACCCCAGAATGCCTGGCTTTGGAAACCAACAGGGATTACATCCAGGATAACCATAGAACTATAGGGAATGGAGAGCCTGTCTTTAAAGGGTTCATGCACAGACTTATCTGCTCCAGGACCCAGCACAAAAACACCTAGACCATATGTGAAGGCGACTTACTAATCTTATGGCATCTGCCAGGAAGGCAGGAACTTGTAGTGACCCTCTCCAGAGACACAGATACTGGCTGGCACCATTTTTGTGACCTCATTCTAACTTGCTAACACAGGTGCTGGTGAGTGCCATTTTGAAACTCTCCCTCAAACCTGTTAGCACTAGAGGGCGCACCCCACTGAGACCCTAACTCACACCCATTCCACAGCCATGCAGCACAACCAGGCTGGGTGAGACTCCTACCCACCCTGTGCTGCTGCCACAGCCCCACCACAGCAGGCAGGCTTGTGCAGTCACACCAGGGATGCCCCTTGAGTGCCTGGCTCTGGTCTCCAGGGACAATAGTGCTCCTGAACCCCGTGGGACATCTCCTACACAAAGCAACTCCTTCAAGACTGGAAAAGGTAACTGATTTCCTAAATACATAGGAACAAACACAGAGTCAGGCAAAATGAAGAGACAGAGGAATATGTTCCAAACAAAAGAATAAGACAATACCTCAGGAAAAGACCTTACACAGAGATAAGTAATGATCATAAAAATACTCGCAAGACTCAGGAAAAGAATGAATGAACACAATGAGAACTTCAATAAAAAAATAGAAAATATAAGAAAGTACCAAACAGAAGTTAGCTAACGAATACAATAACTGAACTGGAAAAAAAATACACTGAAGATATTCAACAGTAGAATAGATAAAACAAAAGAATGGACCAGAGGACTGGAAAACAAAAAAAATAGAACTCACCCAGATAGAGCAGCAAAACCAAAAAAACAATTTTAAAAAGTGAAGATACCTAAGGGACAACATCAAGCAGAATAATATTCACATTATTGGGGTCCCAGAAGGAGAAGAGAGAGAATGAACCAGAAAACATATTAGGAGAAATAATGGCTGAAAACTTCCCTAATCTGGAGAAGCAAACAGACATCAAGGTCCAGGAAGCCCAAGAGTTCCAAATAAGATGAACCCACATCTATTCAACATGGTACTGGAAGTTCTAGTCAAGAAATAAGGCAAGAAAAAGAAATAAAGTCATCCAAATCAGAAAAAAAGAGGTAAAACTGTCACTATTTGCAGATGACATGATACTACTATAGAAAATCCTATAGTCTCCACCAAAAACTCTGTTATAACTAATAAATTCAGTAAACTTGCAGAATAGAAAATCAATATACATAAATCTGTGGTATTTCTATTATGCTAATAACTAACTATAAGAAAGAGAAAGCAAGAAAGCAATTTATAATTTCATCAAAAAGAATAAAAGACCTAGGAATAAATCTAACCAAGGAGGTGAAAGACTTAAAACTATAAGATATTAAGTGGCACCAGATGGCTCAGTTAGTTGAACGTCTGCCTTTGGCTCAGGTCTTGACTCTGGGGTCCTGGGATCAAGCCTGGTGTCAGGCTCCCTGCTCAGGAGGGAGCCTGCTTCTCCCTCTGCCTCTGACCCTCCCCCACACTTGTGCTCTCTCTTTTGCTCTCTCTCTCTCTCTCAAATAAATAAATAAAATCTTTTTAAAAATTAAAAATTAGGGTGCCTGGGTGGCTCAGTCAGTTAAAAGTCTGCCTTCAGCTCAGGTCATGATCCCTGGGGTCCTGGGATTGAGCCTTGCATCGGTCTCCCTGCTCAGTGGGGAGCCTGCTTCTCCCTCTCCCTCTGATGCTCCCCCCTGCTTGTGCGCGCGCTCTCTCTCTCTCTGTCAAATAAATAAATAAAATCTTTAAAAAAAAAAAGAAAAAATCTTTTAATCAACACTTGTGAAACCACATACTTGCTGGTTGAGGCCAAAGGTCCACTTGACTACACTGTTCTGGGTGGAGGGGAGCTCAGTGCAGCTCTGTCAGTCAGTCCCAGGGATTGTAACAAGCCCCTCACATGCATTAAGTTCTTACATGCACAAAGATGAAGGCTTTGGTACTGAAATCAGAGACCTCATGTACTCAAGAATCTTCACAGCTTATATTGGACAGATTTTCTTTGTAGGAATGAAGGAAAATTCTCCCATTTTTTGAGCCATTCTTTTATGTCAATTCTACAAAATTGCATATAACTTTATAAATATTTTTAAAAGATATAGTTTTGTAAATATTTAATATTCTGCTAATTTAATTTTGAATTATAAATGTTAAGTATTGTTTTTGAAGTTTTTATGTTTTATTATACTTTGTTAAAAAGGAAAAATTGTACATTTTTGAATATTTTTATGAGTAAATTTACTGTACTGAAAATGAAAATTTTTTAAAGCTGTAAAAAATTAAAAATTATAAAAATAAAATTAAAAAAACTATAAGACATTGATGAAAGAAACTGAAGAAGACACAAATAAATAGAGAGATAGTCTATGATCATGGATTGGAAGAACTAATATTATTAAAATGTCCATACTACCTGAAACAATTTACAGATTCAATGCAATCCTTATCAAAATTCTAATGGCATTTTTCATAGAACTAGAACAAATAATTCTAAAATTTGTATGAAACCACAAAAGATCTTGAATTGCCAAAGCAATCTGAGGAAAGAAGAACAAAGCTGGAGGTATCATGCTCCCTGATCTCAAACTACACTACACAGCTATAGTTATCAAAACACTATGGTGTTGGCATAAAAACAGACATACAGATCAATAGAACAGAATAGAGTCCAGAAATAAACGCACACATATATGGGCAATTAATTTCTGACAAAGGAGCCAAGAACACACAATGGAGAAAGGACAGTCTCTTCAATAAGTGGTGTTGGGAAAACTGGACAGCAACATGCAAAAGAATGAAACTGGACCATTACACCACACACAAAAATTAACCCAATATGGACTAAAGACTTGAATGCAAGATCAGAAACCATAACAGTCCTAGAAGATAACATAGGTGGCAAATTCCTTGACAGTGCTCTTAGTGATCTGTTTGTGGATCTAACACCAAAAGCAAAGGAAACAAAAGCAAAAATAAACAAATGGGAATACATCAAACTAAAAAGCTCTGTGCAAGGAAGAAAACCATCATCAAAATGAAAAGGCAACCCATTAAATGGGAGAAGATATTTGTAAATCATATATCTGACAAGGTGTTAATAACCAAAATATATAAAGAACTCATACAACTCAACCATTAAAAAAACAAAAACAACCCATTTGAAAAATAGGAAGGGGATCTGAATAGACAGTTTTCTGAGGAAAACTTACAGATGGCCAGCCGGCACATGAAAAGATGTCCAACATCACTAGTTCTTAGGAAAATGCAAATCAAAACCACCATGAGATATCATCTCACGCCTGTTAAAATGGCAATTATCAAAAAGAAAAGAAATAAGTGTTAGAGAGGATGTGGAGAAAAAGGAACCCTCCTGCAAACTGATGAGAATATAAGTTGCTGCAGCCACTGTGAAAAACACTATGGGGACTCCTCAAACACTTAAGAACAGGGGCGCCTGGGTGGCTCAGTTGGTTAGGCATCTAACTCTCGATTTCGGCTCAGATCATGATCTCAGGGTCGTGAGATCAGGTCCCATGATCAGCTCTGCACCCAGCAAGGAGTCTGCTTGAGATTCTCTCTCCCTTGCCCTGTGCCCCTCCTCCCACTTGCGCTCGCTCTCTAAATAAATAAATACATACATACATAAGTAAATAAATTCCGGGGGGCGGGAAATAGATCTACCATATGACCCTACTATTGCACTTCTGGGTATTTATCCAAAGAATATGAAAACACTAGTTCTAAAAGATATATACACCCCCATGCTCTCTGCAACATTACTTACAATAGCCAAGATAGGGAAAAAACCTATGTGTCTGCTGGTGCATGAATGAATGAATGAAGAAGATGTGGTATACATACACAATAGAATACTACTCAGCCATAAAGAAGAATGAAATCTTGCCTTTTGAGACAACTTGGATGGACCTTGAGGGCATTATGATAAATGAAATAAGTCAGACCTAGAAAGACAAATATTGCATGATTTCACTCATATTTGGAATCTAAAAAACAAAACAAATGAAAAAGCAAAACAATACAAAAACAAACTCAGAGATATGGAGAACAGATTGATGATTACCAGAGGGGAAGGGAGTCAGAGGTGGGCAGTGGATGAAGTAGGTCAATCGAAGGGTGACGCATGATAACTAGACTTCTGATGGTGATCACTTTGTAGTGTATACAGATGCCAAACGATAATCTTATACACCTGAAACTTATGTAATGTTATATACCAATTTTCCCTCAACAAAAAAAAGTTGGAAAAAAATGAAAACGAGAATTCAAAGGAAGGATATCAGAAGCCCGTACATTCAAATGGCATGGCTGGACTCAACAGACTGGAAGCAGGCCCCCCCATAGACCACCAAAAAGAACTTGAAAAGAGAGAATCATAATAAACAGTCTCTCCAGGCTACCATCCCTGGGCTGAACGAATCCAACCACTGTTGACTCGGTCACTTTCCTTGAGATGCAGACACACAGATGCATTGGCCTGAGTCAGCCCCATGCCTGCCCCTCGGTGTGGAGACAGCCTGGTCCCATCAAACCAAACCCAAAGGAGAAAGTATCATTCCCTAAAAGGAAATCCAGGTGTGGGCAGGACCGGAAGATAGTTGCTGGCTAACAATAGCAAATGCACAGAACGGTGAGAGGGGGAAGAATTATCTTTGATTGCAAATCCTCTTATTTTCTACCAGGTACACGGCCACCTCACACATGCCAGCCCCAGAACTGCCTCCCAGTGTGGAGATTGGGTTCATCTCCCCAGTGATGCAATGCCACTGTATCTAAAATCTTGTCACCAAACAGTGCCGAGTGTGGGGTGTTCTCTCCTCTGACATGAATAAAGAAGTCCCTGCAATTTTTGTGCTTAAAAAGTGCAACGCAGTCTTTGTTTACCAAGGTCTTTAAAGATTGCTAATTTTCTCCCAGCTCCTAATAGCACCAATTCTTTTATTGCTTTAAATACAGAGTTTATAATGTATTATTTTAGATTTTCAGCAACCACATGTATTTAGCAATTAAAGATAATAGTGCTGCCAAGTGACTTTGCAAGATGCTGGCCTGTGCTGGTTCTGTTAAACAGAAATCCAGATCACAGAGGCTGTATGCCTTCCTCTCTAGTCCCCAAGCCATCCAATTAGCTGGAAGCACAGATAATACAGTTTTGTTCTCATTTAAATAGACTCTGCTCCACATTAATTCTGAAAGGTTTTATATTAGCTACCATATTCCCAAATATTTCAATAAAAAATGGTGGGCAGAGTCAATACTGTGGGTGACCTGTCCATAAAACCCCAGTTCATGGTTCCCTACCCGCCAATACCTCCCTGCAGGCCCTGAAGACTCTGCCCAAGGGCTTTCCCTGGCATGGTGGGGTCAGGCCACAAGGGACAGAGAGTTAATGCCCCAGAAGCAGCCCTTAGCTGATTAGAAATGGGGCCTGGAGAGAGAGAGCCTAGCTTCACAGCGTCTTGGTCAGAACAACTCTGGGGTCACTACACACCGTCACCCAGAGGGCCCCAGTGGGCTGAGCCCTAGGCCCACAGCTTTGCACAAGCTAGTTCTTCCCCCATCTCACTCCTCTTCTCCTCCCGGAGCCCCTGAGTGCGCTTCCCAGATAAACTACCACATTCAAACCCATATCCCTCCTTGTCTGCTTCTGGGGGAACTCACCCAAGCCAACCACCAATTACCCACCAAAACTGCCTGTTCTTCATGCAGGCAGTAGGAGAAGTGGCCACTTGTGAAGGAGGCTTCTGGAGGGGATGGGGGGCTGCGGGCAAGGGGAGAGCACAACTGTTTTAACCCTTCATGTGTAGAAGCAAATCCTTCCAGCCAAGAAAGGAGGCAGCTACTGCCATGCACAGAGAATGGGGACTCCCTCAGATGCCCCTGGTTATAGGAGAGCCCTGCCCCTTGTGCGGGAGTTACCTGCCAAATCAGAAGCCCTGAAATCGAATCCCCTTCTTATCTACCCTTCTTTGCAGACATTCAGTAGATAGGAACAGGGCCAAAGGGCAGCTCTCTCTGGAGCACTTGTCTCTGGCCTTGCACAAAGGCCCCGTGGCCTGAGGGGTAATTAGCTACAGGCCCAATCTGCTTGCTGCACCACCACCAGCAGCAGGTGCCTGTCACCCCAGATGGCCGGCTCAGAAGCCCCTGTGCAACCCCCGGTCTGCACTGAGTCTCTGGGTATCACTGTCAAGCTAAGAAGGCCAGAAAGAAGATGGTCACCTGGCAACTGGGGTAAGGGCCTATCCTCAGAAGCAGGCCCTGACACAGGGATCTGGTTTATTTGGAAGGCAATTCTGGGAGGCAGCAAGAAGGGGTGGGGAAGTGGGACGAGCAGGATAGAGCATCGGTAACGTGGAGGCCAACGGGGGCTCTGATCCCCTGGGAACTCTGGGGACTTCAAGGCATGTACCTGGAGGATGCTCCCCCAAAAAGCTAGGAGGATGGGCTGGTACCCACCCTCCTTGGCTTTCCAGCACTTGGGAGAGACCCTGAGGTGGAGCATGCAGTGGAAGCCATGGGCACGCCCCAGAACAGTGGTGCCAGGGGGTGTGGGTGGAGCCCAGGGCTTGGGTTGGGGTGTCTGTGGCATTACATGGCCTCCCGGGCCCCAGGAGTAGGACCCTCCATGAAACCCTCCTCCTGCCAGCACATACAAACTTCTGTCACAACTTTCCACTGCTCAGGATCTGTGGGATAATCTAATTCATTCATCCGTCAGTGAAACTGAGTATCAATTCTGTGCCAAGAAACCTGCTCTGGAGCAATTCAGAAAAAGGCCCAGCTTTCTGACTCAGGCAACTGACTCGGGCAGTGGCTCTCAAAGTGGGGCCCAGGACCAGCAGCACCAGCGTCTCCTGGAAACTTCTTGGAGATGACACTCTTGGCCTACCTCCAGATCTCCCAAGTCAGAAACTCTGAGGAGGGGCCACAATGTCGGCACACAGGCCCTCCAGGGGTCGGAGGTGGGGGGTTGGAGTTGGAGAAGCACTGAACAGGGGAATCGGGGGAGCATCTGTTCACTGTGGAAGGAGGAAAGCTCCAACTTGAGAGCTCAGCCAACTTGGGAAAAACAGGCTGGACCCAACAGTTAACAGGGCAAAAAGCAGAAGGGATGTCAGACTGCGCACCACCCAGCCCTGGATTGAAGCCTTGTTCACACCTGGCGAGAGGAAGGAAGAAAATTCAAAGGCAAAAGTAAGACATAAAGAAAATGTAAAAGAACTGAAAGTTCCCAAAAGGCTTAATTATTTATGTGTTATTCTATTTTTATACCCTTTTTACTATTCCCTCAATAGTATGTCTTGGAAATATTCCCTTATTAGCATAGCCAGAGTCACTTCATTCCGTTGCTTCACCTTTTACTGAGGTGCACACGTAAAGGAAAGTGTTTTTCATTATACTATTACAATCTGTACAGCTGTCAGAATCTCATTAGTTGATTTCTTTTTTTATATAATTTTTTTATTATGTTATGTTAGTCACAATACATCATTAGTTTTTGATGTAGTGTTCATGATTCATTGTTTGCATGTAACACCCAGTGCTCCATGCAGTACGCGCCCCCCTCAATACCCATCACCGGGCTAACCCATCCCCCCCCCCAAAACGCTCAGTTTGTTTCTCAGAGTCCATAGTCTCTCATGGTTCATCCCCCCTCCGATTTCACCCCCTTCATTCTTCCCTTCCTTCTCCTAATGTCCTCCATGCTATTCCTTATGTTCCACAAATAAGTGAAACCAGGGCGCCTGGGTGGCTCAGTTGGTTAAGCGACTGCCTTCGGCTCAGGTCATGATCCTGGAGTCCCTGGATCGAGTCCCGCATCGGGCTCCCTGCTCGGCAGGGAGTCTGCTTCTCCCTCTGACCCTCCCCCCTCTCATGTACTCGCTCTCTCTCATTCTCTCTCTCTCAAATAAATAAATAAAATCTTTAAAAAAAAAAAATAAGTGAAACCATATGATAATTGACTTTCTCTGCTTGACTTATTTCACTTAGCATAATCTCCTCCAGTCCCATCCATGTTGATGTAAAAGTTGGGTATTCATCCTTTCTGATGGCTGAGTCATATTCCATTGTATATATGGCAATGTGAGACAGGAATCCATCAAAATCCTAGAGGAGAGCATAGGCAGTAACCTCTTCATTAACTGATTTCTTAATGATACACAGCTTAATTTTTTTTCTGGTTTTCATTATCACGATATTTCCACCCATTTCCTGGCTGACTTGTGCGGGTCCAGGCACCAGGTCAGTTCCTGGCGGGGGCACCGTCAAAGGTGAGCGGCGCTACTTACTGCGATGGACAGCGCCAAGAGTCCCCAGAGAAGCCTTGCCCAGTGTGTGGACAGCAGTTCAGAAGCCTGCTCTTTCTGCTGCACCCACACCATCAACGAGTACAACCCCACCTCTAGCTTTCGCTACTTTGCGGAGAAGTTACAGCTCTTTGTTCTTTTTATTTGTATTTCTTTAATTCTGAGTGAAATTGAGCAAGCCTCTCCTTTATATGCTTATTGACCCATTTCATTTATATTTCTGTGAGCCTCCCATTTTTCAGTTGAGTTTGTAAACATTTTTCTTATTGATTGATGAGAACGCTTTGTAAAATGCGTTGCTCAAAGAAGCGTGTAAGCCCTATGCCATTTGGGCTGCAAATGTTTTCTTCGGTTTGTTTACTTTTCCATCATTGGTGATTTTTTTAAATATTTCTAGTCAAGTAGTCAACATTACCCATCAAAGCTTCCAGATACATATCCTGCTTAGAAAAACATTTCCCATTCACAATTAAAAACAAATTCATCTTTTTTCCTTCAGAATGTTTTAGTTTTAGTTTTAGTTTATTGGCAATTCCTTTTGGAGCAGTACAGCACCGGATCAGAATTCAGCTTTTTTTTTTTTTTTTTTTACAAATGTCCAATTGTTTCTAAACCATCTACTGAATAATCTCTTTTATCTCTGATTTGAAAGGCTGTCTACCACATGGACTAAATTTGAATATTTGTTTGTATATAGTTTGGAACCCTCTGTTAATCCATAAAAACCTTCAGTATGAACCTGGCTTCGTTACTGAACCATTGTGATTCATTTTATACTGAACAGGGCTCTTCCCTCCTCATTATTCTTCTTTTCCCTCAGTTTCCCTGTTCCTTTCCCCATGTCAACTTTCCCCCCTTGTATCATGTCAGTATCTGCACTGGAATTTGACTGATTTTATGAGTAATTCAGGGTTAGTGGTCAACTTTACAATATTGAGCCATTCTAGTGGGTAGCGATTTCCCTCTTCCCATCTGCTTAGACCTAGATTTCATCTCTTAAGCAGAATTGTAAAGTTTTCCTTCTGTAGGCCTTATGGTTTCCCTTTTAAAGTTATATGTTAGGAAACCTGGGTGGCCCAGTCAGTTAAGTGGCTGCCTTTGGCTCAGGTCATGATCCCAAGGTCCTGGGATCAAGCCCCGCATTGGGCTCCCTGCTCAGCAGGGAGCCTGCTTCTCCCTCTGCCTGCCGCTCCCCCTGCTTGTGTTCTCTCTCTCTCTCTCTCTGACAAATAAATAAATAAAATCTTTTTCAAAAAATGTATATCTTGTTAATGTCTCACCTAATTGCTATCTTTTTTAAAAGATTTTATTTACTTATCTGAAGGAGAGAGAAAGAGACAGAGACAGAGAGAGAGAATGAGCAGGGGGGAGGAGGCAGAGGGAGAGGGAGAAGAAGACTCCCTGCTGAGCCTGATGGGAGGCTCGATCCCAGGACCCTGGGATCATGACCTGAGCCGAAGGCAGATGCTTAACTGACTGAGCCACCCCAGGTGCCCCTCACCTAATTACTATCTTAAGTGATATATTATTTCATAATATTTTAACTAGTTATTTATACATGGAAAAGTTATTGAAGGAGTATAATAATTTTCCTACCCGAGTTTTTACCTTCAGTGGGTGCTCAGCCAATTCTCCCGACTTTCTTAAGCATACAATCATACGATCCCTGAACGGTGACAATTTTGCCTTGATTTCCCAATATCTTACTCTTACTTCTGACTCTTGCCTGACTGTAATGTCTAGTCTTCCAGAACCAGGCTACAGTAGACAGGGTGCATGTCCTTGTTTGTTCCTGCCTCCAATGATAAAGCTTCTCATTTTCCATAATGTAAGCATAATGCCAAGGGAAGTTTTTTTTATAAACGTCATAACAAGTTAATTTTATTTTTCATGACGACAACTGGCCACACTATGAAAGGTGGATACAAGGGGGTGAAATGAAAAGAGAAACCTACCAGGGGCCGTGGAGCTGGTGTGTGTGAGCATGAGGACATGCAGTCTCCCTACATGGGGCTCTCGGAGGCCCGTCCTGGGAGCTGCAGGATGGCCACATGGATGCCTTCCTGCAACAGAATGATGAGCCCTGGGACTGCACAGTGGGCCTGGGCACCATGGGCAGACTCCAGAGTCATTCTGAAAGCAGAAGTCATGGTATTTGCAGTCCAGATGAGAAGAGAAGGGATAAAAAGGAAGCTGGGGGCCAGGCTGGGGAGTCTGCTATGGAGGCAGGATGTGAGTGAGAAGGGCCAGATGTGGCCAACAGTAATGTAAGGTGTAGGTGAGGTCCCCGTGGGAGATTGCAGAGGAAAGTCCAACAGGGTCTGAGGGCAAGGTGAAAGAAGTCAGCAAAGGGATTTGCAACACCAGTCAGAGTGGAGGCCCTAATCATTGTGTAAGAGTGGGTGACTCTTACTATGGTGGCCAGCATGGTGCTCAGGATTCACTTGGTGGCCTCATGTTACCCCTGTTAGGACGGCCCACAACCTACTTGTCCTGGGGATCCTGGGCACCTGGAAATGACAACACCAGTTCATGGTGACCAGGGAAATTTCCTTGGCCCTAGAAGGCTAGAATATCTGTAGGGAGCCATGCACCATCTCTAGCTCCTCTACCTGCTGAAGCTGGGGTGGTCTATTCTCCAAGCTCCTCCGTCCAGCATAAAGCAAGGGAAGGCTTTACAGCCATGATGGCACCAGGGCTATGTCTGATCATCTCTGGGAAGTCCTGGCAGTGGTCCAACACTGTGCTCCCCCCATTCCCAACCCCCAACTCCTGCACTCCATGTGCTATCACACTTTCCCTCTGACTCACTCACTCCAGCCTCACTTGCCTCCTTGCTGCTCCTCAATGTGCCTTTGACCTCAGGGCCTTTGCATAGACTGTGCCCTTTCCTTGGAAGGCTCTTCCCTTAGATACCACATGACTACCTCCTTTACCTCCTTCAAATCTTTGTTCCAATGTCACCTTCCCAATGTGTTAGGAGTTAGTTGGACAGTTAGGTAGTCAGGGCCAGGGTCCCCAACAGGAAGATATGGAGTCGGGACAGCTAAGACAAAACAGCACTAACATCCTGTTTTGAAGCTTAGACAGGACTGCACTAGCATTCTGTTTTGCAGCTTTTGCAGAAATGACTTCCATAAAACATCCTAAAATAAGATGATTAACCACAAAACATTTGTCAATATCACTGGCAAGGTGCAGTTAAGACCTAAGCCCCGAGATGTCAGACAAAAAAGACCATCAGCACATAGACATCAACCTAATAAGTAGACAGATATGTGACCAAAGCCCCAATTGGCATGACTCAGCACACCCTGATTGCTTATGATAGTTCCTCAAAAGAGCTCATAAAAACCCCTAAACTTAGAAACTCTAGTGGCAACCCTCTCAGGTCCCTTCCTCTCTGGGAGCTTTGTACTATTGCTCAATAAACTTTGCTTTGCTGCCCACCATTCTTCTTCTGGTCCACCTCTTCATTCTTTGAAGCAGCATGACCAAGAACTGCAGACACTAAAGGCTGAGAAATCCTGCAACACTACCACAACCACCTCATTCAAAATGGTGACCTCGGGTACCCTGGCTGCTCAGCCAGTGGAGCGTGTGACTCTTGATCTCGGGGGTTGTGAGTTCGAGCCCCACATCGGGTGTAGAGATTGCTTTAAAAAAATAAAATCTTTTAAAAAATGGCGACCTAGCCCATACTCGCACCCATCCTGGCCCTGAGTTCCTGCTCCTTTTTATCTGTCTCCATCTTCCTTTTTACCTACAGCACTGACCCCCTCTAACTGACTCTGTCATGCCATAGTGTTTACTACTCACTGCTGTGAACAAATGCACTTCCTGACGGCAGGGTCACCAGCCACTCTGCTCACTGTTGTACCCCAAGTGCCCCGGACAGGGCCTGGCCCACCAGGTGCTCTCAGCATGTGCCGAGTGGAGGGACTTGAGACATCGGGAGGCCGGAATTGACATCTTCCACAGAATATCCACCCGCGAGAGGTAAACCCAGGTCTGCCAGGGCCGTGGGAGCTGGAAGCAGGAAGGATGTGGGGATGGGCAGGAACACTGTGGAAAGAAACTGTGCTCAAGGAAGGAGAGAGGGTCCGCATGAAGCCGGCTGGCCTCCAGGCTCTTCCACCCGAACTGAAGGCAGGAGGGAGTCCCAAAGTGTCCTTACTTGCCTCTACCACTCACCACTGTCCCACCTGGCTTAATATCAAACCTCTAAGCTGAGTGCACATCAGCAGCCTCAGCTGACATCCCACAGGCAAAGTTCCGTTCTTACTCCATTCTGCAGTTGAGGAAGGAGACACCGCCCCCTGGGGATCCCTGGAGACCTCAAAGAGAGCAGCCTCATCCACCTGGAAACGCAGCCTGTCTCTCAGGACCCCAGAGAGGGGCCCGAGGGCCTGCAGCACTCGAGAGTCCTTGACTGCTGGGCTGGTTTTAGGGGCCCTGGCACCCCGAGAGGGACAGAAAAGGCATTTGGAGGAAGCATGTAATAGAGCTGGAAGAATTACAGATGCAGGATGGAGGCATTTCAGCCAACTGGAAATGGCTTCTTGTTTCCCTGAAAATCATCCTCACTGGAAAACTGAAAGTAGAAATATCCGAGACAGGAAGGAGGGGAGTGGGAGAAGTGGTCCCCAAAGATATTCCCATCCTAACCCCGGGAATCTGAGAATTTTTTCGAATTTTATGCATCAGAAAAGGATTTTGTGGGTGTGGTTAGGTCAAGGGTCTTGAGATGAGGAGATGGTCCTGGATTTTCTGGTGGGCCCTAAATGCTGTCACATGAGTCCTCCTTACTAGAGGGAGACCCTACCCAGAGGAGGCGGCGGGGGTGGGGGACATGTGAAGACAGAGGCGGAGAGGACAAGGACGCCCACACAAGCCGAGAAGCGCTACAACAGCCTTAAGAGGCAGGACCAGGCTCTCGCCTAGAGCCTCTGGAGGGGCACCCTGCTGACCCTTGGTTAGGGCCAGTGATGCCGACTTCATCTATCACTGTCTGAGCCCCGAAATCTATGGCAATTTATTACAGCAGCTCCAGGAACACAACACAGCAGGATGTATGTAACTCACCATGTGGAAAATTGCCTTCACGTAGGAAATGTAAATGCTGCCAAAATTTATGCTCTGTCTCCCTTCCAGCTGGCTCTGTGGTCTCCCCCACCCTTGAAGAGGACAGAGTCCCTCCTGAACAGTGCTCCTTGCCTCCTCCCTCCCCCAGGGCAGCAGTCCCTGACGTCCTCACTCAAATGCGCATGCGGGTAGATAGGGTCCGGCCATTGGACCTTCCCTGGGGCTCCCTGCAGGGAGGAGGTGCCTGTTTGCTTTTTCAGGCCAAGTACATTTCTCTTCTGCTTCCCATTCAGGAGACTGCAGCCCACTCTGCCTCAGCAGCCTTGATGCAGATCCGTGAGGACGGTAGTGCTGCCCAGCTCACCTAAGTCAGGGTGCACGGTGGGGAAAAGGTGCCAGGAAGCCGCAGATCCTCCTACCCTCCCCTGCCCCTGACAGGGGGCCCGGCATGCAGGTGTGGGAAGTCCTCCCGCCTCAATCCCAGGGGCAAGCCCAGCAGCCACAATTTCCGTGTGCTGCTTTTCTCTGGAGGAGGACAGGAGGGGCTGAGACCCAGGGATGTGGGCTTTTCCACTACTGAGGCCCTGTGAAGTCTGAAGTTGGGAGACACAATGCGCTTAAAAACAAAGCATGGATTCTTAATGGATTCAGGAGGGTGTGTAGGGCAGAGGTCAGGACTGGACTGGCCCGGAGGATCCTTCCTAATTTGCAGGAATTTGGATTCATTTCTAGAAGCAGCTAGGTGTAGGGCCTGGGTGCAGAGAAGCCTTGAGGAAAGGGGCCAGCCCACCAGGCACAACGACAGAAGAGCAGAGGCAGGAGGAGGACAGAGAGAGTCTGCCCGCTCTCGGGCCCACGAGCCCCTGCAGGGAGGCTATAAAGGGGCCTGTGGCTCTGCTCAGCTACCCCAGGAGGCCTAGAGCCTTCCCTTGCCCCGAGTCACTCAGACAGGCCTCCGAGCAAGTGCTTTCCCCCAGCCCCATACCCTTTCACTTTATCGAAACCACTGCCCTGTAAGTCACCCCTTCATTTGCAAACAAAAGCAGCAATCTCATCCAGAACCACTGTCTATTTGGGTCACCACCTCCCTGAATCACTTTGCAGCTTTTCCAAAAACCAACTTCACCTCCCAATCAGCACACACAGGAGGACCAGAGGGAATGTAGCTCGTGGCTCGGGACTGGAGTTACTTCCCAACACAGACCTCCAAGCCCATGTGGGACACGGGACAGGAGCAGGGCCTGCCCATCCCCGTGGACACACAGCGGAAGGGGGCACAGCCCACACTACAGTGGATTCTACCTTGACTGTGTAGGAAATAGTCCCGTATTCAGCCTTGCTTTCTTATCACGTTGTGCATGTCCCAGTTCCCATCCTGGAAGCTTTTCTAGACCTGGACAATTCTGTCACAATCCTGATTTCTATTCTCAGCTGGTCACATTTCCAGTTATTTACATATATCCTTTTTCTCTTCAGTACAGACCCTTTATCGGGTCCATCCAATGCCTAAGCACAGTTTAAGCCTCCAGTTTGTATTCACGGAAATCATTCTCTTGAGTTTGAGAACCTTCTTTTTATCAGTTCTTGCTTCTCTATGTGGGCCCAGAAATAGGTCACTCTGGCTTTGAGAGAGCAGATTCTAGAGCCAAGGAAAGGTGCCTGGGCATGTAGGGTTGGGGGGCATGCAGGGGTGGGGGGCACATAAGGGTGGGGGGCACGTGGGGAGGGGTGGGGGGTATGCTAGGGGGGCAGATATGTGGGGCAGGGGCGAGCTGGCCCAGCCCACAGGCAGAGCACTTAGCTGAAGGAGCCAGCCCCAACCCGGTGGGGACCATCCGGGCAGTAGGGCACAGCCACTCCGCCGAGGACAAGCCCGGGCATCCCACCCTCCACTGGCTTTGCCTCCATTTTGCCCCGGCCCCAGCCCCAAGCTTCTCCCTGCCTGAGAAGAACAGAGAAACAATAACATTTAATTCACAATAATAATAGAGAATGACCTTCATCTGCAGAGGACCGAGAGCTAGAGATCACAGTCTGGGCTTGCTGAAGAGACCTCCCAGCCTTAGGTCCCCAGGAAGAAAGATGCTGAGAGTCCCTATCTTCTTTGGATGGAGGTCAGTAACCAGAGTCCCCTCAGATGGAGTCCATCCCTGCTAACCCTTCCCCTGCTGCAGTTTCCTGGGACAGCTCTGCTCCAGACACAATGGGGCTGAGTGCCCTTGGCAGGGGCTTTAAGTACCCACCTAGGCGCCCCGGCCTTCTCCCCAGCCAGGGGCCACCTCCACACCCACACTCTCAGGCCTGACTAGGACGCAGGACTTTTTTGGCCATTCGCATCAGACATTTTCCAAGCAGAAAGTGTATTTTTGTTTTCTGTCAACCCTTTTATCAAAGGGGCGCTTCAAAGGCAGGACACTCTGTTCCCTGCAATGGGGTCATTTATCTGTCCCACTTCCCAGTTCTGTGGGGAGGCTGGCTGAATGCTGATCTCAAGATGCCTTGAATTGTCTACTGTTCCTTCTTAATTTTTTAAAGTCACTTGGGCCTGAGTGCTAGGCCTGCTTGTGAGGGCTGTGGAGGGCTCTGCCCCCCGCGGCCTCCGACCTGTCCCCCACAGCCTGTAGCTCACACAGAACACTGCGTGGAGAACAGTCTTCAAAGAAGGCACTTTGGAGGTTGCAATCCTCCGCTCCTAAGAACTTTAAAGCATTCTGCTCACACCCTTGAAAAGACACAGATGGTTACATGGGGATCAAGTGACACTTGACATCCTATCTTGAAATTATTGCCTCCCATTCATCTATAACCTGTGCTACAGTCTAGGGGTTACAATAACAAGACCTCAAAATATAACAGCCCATCCCACAGCCCTGCGCACCAGTTCAGCATCAAAGGGAGGGCTGTGCATGCCATGGTGGTGTTAGGGACACAGGCCCTACTTCTATTGTTGAGACACTGGTCTTGACCCAAGTTCCTTCCTTAGGGTGAATTGTTTCTGGAAGATTCCTCTGTCTTTCATGCACACAGACTCCTGGCAGGACCACCTCCAAATCCTCCATATGATCTGGAGTCCCAGGATAACTCAGTTAAGCAGCAAAATGTTATTCTGTGATGAGTTTCGCGCCTACCCCACAGGCACGGGTCCAGGTGCTCGGGGAGCAAGCAAGGGAGAAACACTCCACCAGTAAAGGTCCAGAGCCCTGCAATCAGCGTGCTGCATTTTAGAATCATCCACGGAACCTTTAAAACCCAGAATGCTCTCCATTCCAATCAAATTAAAATGAGGATGGGGGAGGCTTAAGTACTTTAAATGCCCCCAGTGATTGCAATGAGCAACCAAGCCTGAGAACCGAGGCTTTTGCACATTGTGTGTATTTTAAATTTTTATTTATTTTTAAAACAGTGCCTTTGAAACTCTAATGTGCCTATGAATCTCCCAGGGATCTCATTCAGGGCAGGCCTGACGCAGCAGGTCTGGAGCAGGGCCCGGTATCCTGCAGGGCTAACAAACCCACGCGGTGCCAAGGCCACCAGCTGCAAACTCTGCTTTGGGCCACGTGGCTCCGAACTCTAGTGTCTCATTTGGTTTCAATAGCAACTTTCTCTGGCAGCTCTTCCAAGGTTGGCACGTTCCAGGACCAGATGTTGAGGCCACGTGGTGGGGGTTTTAAACCTTTGATGCTCTGTAAAATAGCAGGGTGGACAAAGGAACTATACTGTAAATAACAACAATGAAGCAGGTGTGTCTGCATCTCAGTTTGATTTGTGTGCTTGAACCCAGCCCTGTGGGTTCCTGAAACATTTCAGATGCTTCAGGGAAAGAGCCGCTCCCGAGGAACGCCTGTTTACCTGCCTGTGTCCTGGAGCAGACGGTGACTCCACACAGGCCCATAGAGCCTCTGATGTGCTTTCCGAAACCACGAAGACTTGGTGTCCCCTTCCTATGCCCAGATTGCACGGTCCGTACCCATTTCTCACACTGTTACCCCATGGAGCTTGAGTTCCCGGAGATCCTAGTAGAAAAGCTGAGAAGCTGAGAAGACAGTGCCCCGTGGTCAAACTAGATACAGAAAACACTAGGTTCAGCTATATTAGGCAAGCTTCTTCATTCTGGATTTTCCAGAGCCTTTAAAATGCTAAAGCCCAAGAAGAAGATGCAATGCAGAACTTTTCCAGACTTTTTTCAGGGAATTCTTAGTAACATCTCCCAGAAGACTCTTCCCTAGGATGTAGCTTGGAAAGACTGCTTTGGCCAGAGTTAAGCTTTTGATGAAACCTTTGATGAAAGTCACAATTCCACCCAGGGACCCACTGGCCCTGCAGGCCACTAACCTGGGTTCAGGCTGGTGCCAGGCTGTCGGAAGCTCCAGCTCTGGCCAGAGGAAAACAGCATTTGCATAGTGCTTCCCAGATTAGAGAAAATTACAGATCTTAAGTGTGCATGCTGGGGCCCACACCAGAAACCTTGGGTCTCAGTCCTAACAAACACCAGTCCAGAATTATAATGAGAGGAGTCTAATATCTAGCATGGATGGGTTTCAGGCAAGAAGTTTTGTTTTTGTTGTTGTTGTTGTTTTAAGTAGGCTCCATGCCCAGCTTGAAGCCCAACGCAGGGCTTGAATTCATGACCCTGAGATCAAGACCTGAGCTGAGATCAAGAGTCTGATGCTTAACTAACTGAGCCACCCAAGTGCCCCCTGCCAAGAAGTGTTCTGATTGCACTGTCTTCTCACTGGCTTTCTGAGAAGAGCTGTTTTATTTTGACCAGCATTCTCAAGGCGTGGTCTGTGGAGCCAAGCACAGACATCACCTGGGAACTCATTGGAAATGCAGAATCTCGGGCCCTTCCCCAAGGCAGTGAGTCAGAATCCTAGAATCTCTGGTTGAGGACCAGCGGTCTGTGTTAACAAGCCCTCCAGGGGATTACTGTGCACACTGATGTTTGACAATTGCCACTTGACCAAAGTGCCCCAAGTCACAGTATCCATCAAACCATATCCATCAGCCATATCCACTTCGGGTTCCTTGTTAGTCTTATTTTTCTTTGCAAGTTTATTTTACTTTGACTTTCCATTGCCTGCTCCCCATCACACAGAAATTGATGCAGAGCCAAGTGTATGTGTTGTAGAAAAACCACACAGCACAAACCCCTCAGGGGCCTTTAGGTAGGACATATACAGGATGTCCTGAAACAGAAGAATCTGCTCCATTTCTAAAGCCTCTTAATCATGTTTGGGACCATACTTCTTCCAGTTTCTAACTGTGTTCTTGGTAGGAGAAGCAATTGTTTTATGCCTTAAATCCCCAACGAGGGTGCTTTGACCCCATTTTCAGTTCCCATTTGCTAGCTCTGTACCCACTGAGGAAGATGCCTTCCCTTCGGGGCAGGGGAGCCACACTGAGTGCACAGGCAGCTCACCTGCGGGATGCAGCCAGAGCATCACATCAGCACTTTCAGGGAAGGGGACTGAGTACTGAACACTTTTAAAAGCTCCTCAATTTTCTAATGTGCAGCCAGGCTTGAGAACCTAGCATTAGGATTTGAAGGCTGAGAAAAACAAAACAAAATGCTTTGGAAACTGCCAAGGGCCAAACTGATCATGGCCGAGAAAAATATAAATGAAACAAGGAAGGTGGGTGCCATGGTGGGACAGGGAATGAAACCTGTCGAGGGGGCTTTCCACAACCTGACCACGGCTACTGGTTCTTGCACAGCAGGGTCAGGGTTCACTGTCATTCAGGCGCCAGCACCGCCTGGGTCGATGCTGTCTCTGTCTTCACTACACAAGCCCCAACTCCTGGGCCAGGGCCAGGTGCAGAGAGGAGCCTGGGTCTAGGCCATGATGCTGTGTGTGCTCTCTCAGATGTGCCCACAGGCAATCCCTGGCAGGCCTCGTGGGCCAACTGCCCTCCCCACAGCAGACTTCTGCAGAACCAGGGTACTGGTGGACATCTACATTCCTAGCCCAGGCGCCTCCTCTCTGCACCCCTTACCTGGGGCTTTGGCTAAGGCACTTCTCCCGACTCAATATACTTTCACTCCTGCACACCCCGGGCCCCCAGGGGCCATAAAAAGGCAGGAGCCTTTTGTCCAGGGCTGCTTGGCAGGAAGATGACCCCTGCCCCCACCCCCACCCCAGCCTACACTGTGTGGGGTCTGACCCTCACCCAGTGATGTTGCCCACCCCCCAGCCTGCACTGTATGGGGTCTGACCCTCACCCAGTGATGTTGCCCACCCCCCAGCCTGCACTGTATGGGGTCTGACCCTCACCCAGCAATGTTCCGTGGGGAAAGGAGTGGCTGGAGGGCCAGTGCTTTCTTCATTGCCCCTTGCCCGCCCAGTCCCAGTGAGTGAATGGAGCCTTCTTGATTGTTACATTCAGTTTGGTTCATTGTCCTAATTGGCAGCTTGGACACCTGGCAGCTTGACAGACAGGTGCTCAGTAGGTCGTGGCTGAATGAGGAAGCGAATGCGTGAGGCAGGGCCTCCATCCTGTGGTCCAGAGTCAGGTCTCTGAGGGCGGGGGCCGAGGTCCTGCCACCTTTGCCAGAGCTCAGTGTGTCATCTCTGAACTTTGGCTAAAAGCGCTCTGACTCAGTTCCTAACATAGCCACAGTTCACACTCCTTTCTTTTTTAACAAAGTAATATAAAATGAACTGGAAGTCAGATTATCCTGATTTAAGGGTTTCTTTTATGAAATCAGATATGAGTTTTGCACAGATTGAGATGTGAAGGCAATGAAGCTCTTACCCAGTGAAGCCCAGAAGAGAGCTGTTTGAATGAATGAGCAAATACTTGAATGATGGGCACAAACACAGCAAAGACAAGTGTCCTGGGAGAGACCAATTCCTGTTGTCACATCTGCGCAGCCAGTGTTTTTACCCCTCGGCTGCCTCCCCGTGATCTGCTTCGGACAGATCTCCACTCTCTTTGGCAAACTGCTTCTCTAAAATGTCCCCAAAGCACTCAGCACAGCCACAGCCTCGTTCTCAGTTGGATGGCAGAAAACAGCGACCCTCCTAATTTTCTAGGTTCTGGCCAACTCCCACTGTCAAGTCTGATTGCAGAGAAAGGGAACAAAGAGGTGGGCCTGATTTTGCTCCGTGGGTTAAATGCTACCTGTGAAGTCCCTTTTATATAAGGCAGTGCACACATTTAGCCTTCCCCAGGTAAGGAACGGAGGAACCAAGACAGGCCTGAGAGGGCACCTGGTCAGTCCCTTGTGAGGCCTTCATGCCAGTTGCTCAAAGGCACAGTGCCAGGTCTAGGCAGAGCCTGGACGTGAACCCACTCCGCAATGCTGCTTCCTGCACATTTACTCAATAGTTGTTTACTGGGCCGGTTTTACAGGCCGGGCACTACTACAGGCCGGGTACTGCCGCTGTGGGGGCGGGGGCAGCGGGCTGGGCGGGGCAGTGTGGCTGTGGGGGCGGGGGCACAGGGTGAGCGGGGCAGTGTGGCTGTGGGGGCGGGGGCAGCGGGGTGGGCGGGGCAGTGTGGCTGTGGGGGTGGGGGCAGCGGGCTGGGCGGGGCAGTATGGCTGTGTGGCTGGGACAGCGCTGTGGGAGGGGCACTACTGCCACCTGCCATGGGGTTTTCTTGCTGGCGTGGCAGACAGGCCCTTAGATGTGTCAGCTGGAGGGGTGGGCACTACAAATAGGGCCACATGCAGGGAATGGGTTGGGGGCTGCTTCTCGGGCTCACGCAGTCATGAGAAACATCAACCAACCATGAAAGGGAAACCCTGGGAAGATGAGGCAGCAGGGGAAGAGGGTCTAGTCTCTCCAAATCCCAACACAAAAAGAGTTTTATGGGCTGAATTGTGTCCCCTAAAATCCATGTTGGAGCCCAGACCCCCAGTACCTCAGAATGTAACTGTCTTTGGAGGTGGGGCCTTTGAAGGGGTGACTGAGTTGAAAGGAGGCCAATAGGGTGGGTCCTGACCCAGTATGGCCGGTGACCTTATCAGAAGAGATCTGGACACACAGAGATACCAGAGGAAAGGCTGTGTGAGGGCACAGCAAGAAGACGGCTGTCTACAAGCCCAGGAGACATGGGATCTTGACCTTCCAGGCTCAGAATTGTGAGAAATAAATATCGGTGCGTAAGCCCCCCAGCGGCGCTACTCTGTCACGGCCGCCCCCGCCCCCGCGCATGCACACTCACACAATGGGCAACTAGGCAGAGGGACAAAACACTGTGCACAACACTTACAACAGAGCTAGATGGCAAGCTGCCCCCACACCCAACAAAAAGTGGGGGACAAACACCCACAGCCACCAGCCCTGAACCTGTGGGAGGAAAGTGGGAGGAAGCAGACTGCTGGGCCTGAGAAGAGAACCACATAGTTATCAGCATGCACCAACTCAGGAAATAACGTTCCCTGGGACTTTTCTACATAATCTCCTGAGGGGGCTTCAGACAACCAGGATGACTGCAGGGTCACGCACCTAAGACATGCTGGTGAACATGGAATGCACAGTTACCCACAGGACCAAAGCTAAGGGGGGGCCACCGGAGCCTGGAGCTAAGCCAGTGCAGGTCCCGGGCCATCACAGAGAGTGGGAGAACACAGAGTGCACAGGGAAGACAATTCGACCTGGGCTAGCAATCATACTGGGAGCAGCAATAGTCAGTTCTGTTGTTATTCTTATTTTGTTGACTTATAATGTGGAATAAAACAGTAATTATGGCGGGGCGCCTGGCTGGCTCAGTCATTGGGCGTCTGCCTTCGGCTCGTGTCATGATCCCAGGGTCCTGGGATCGAGCCCCGCATCAGGTTCCCTGCTCCGCGGGAGGCCTGCTTCTCTCTCTCCCACTCCCCCTGCTTGTGTTCCCTCTCTCGCTCTGTCTCTCTCTGTCAAGTAAATAAATGGAATCTTAAAAAAAAAAAAAAAAAACAGTAATTATGGCATACTCTAATTCTATCAACCCCTGTAGCCTTGAGAATCAGGATTTTTGCTGTGGGAGAAATGAGATACAGCTGGAATGGAAAAGAGGGAAGTGAAACTCTGTAAGTCCTAAATTTGGATTGACAATGGCAGTATTGGCTCATTTGGTATTTTACCTTTAAGATAAATGATAGATAGATAGATGATAGATAGATGATAGATAGATAGATAGATAGATAGATAGATAGATAGATAGATGATAGATAGATAGATGATAGATGATAGACAATAGATAGATGATAAATAGATGATATAGAGAGAGAAACAATAAGCAACCAGTAGCAATGAATATATTTAGCTTCAAGAAAAAGGTCTTGAATGTTTAAGGTGAGCCGTAGCAGACAGCAAGGACACTCTGAAGGACCACTGGGTCACATCCAAAGGACTCCAGAGCCAACAGGAAGAGGCTCCCATTATAAGATAAATTGAGCCTCAAAACAGAGAATAATTACAGTATATTGAAACCCATAAAATATAAATTCATGAATTCATAAAGATTTTGTAAATTTATCAGTCACTTTTTGAAGATATATGAAATCAATGCAGTGTCTTTAAATAAAGGGAAAGCATCAAACATTTACCCTCCTTTTCTTATACAAACCATACCTCTGCATAATCCATAGTAGATGAGTAAAAGTGTCTCCTTATAAAACTATCACAGCTAATAAATGAAAAACAATAGATCATCATTTTGCAAGCCCAAATGAGTTAATAGTCCCAAGCACTAAGCATCAGCAGCCACTGACCTTATGAAAAGAGAAACTTTTTGAGGGTTGCCCCTCATTCCTCCTGTTGAAAGAACACACCTGTCTGGTCTGGACAGTGAGATGACACATGTATCTGATCAGGCCCTGGAGCCAGCTGCAGAAACCAAGCACAGCAGAACCATTACGCCACACTTATGTCCTGCCTGCAAAACCCTACAAGGGAAACTCAGGCCAATTAAGCCACATCCATCAACAGAAAAGAAAGAGGTACGGAGAGGGGACTGGAATTAAAAGACACGTCACATTTTTTTTTTAGATTCCATTCTTAAACAATCTCTACACCCAGCGTGTGGCTTGAACCCACTACCCCCAGACCAAGAGTCACATGCTCCACCGACCGAGCAAGCTGGGTGCCCCAAGACACATCACATTTTTTTTTAAAGATTTTATTTATTCATTTGAAACACAGAGATACAGAGAGAGAGAGAGCACGAGCAGGGGAGAGGCAGAGGGAGAGGGAGAAGCAGGCTCCCCGCTGAGCAGGGAGCCCAATATGGGGCTCGATCCCAGGACCCTGGGATCATGACCCGAGCCGAAGGCAGATGCTTAACCCACTGAGCCACCCAGGCACCCCGACACATCACATTTTAAATAGAGGAAGAGGAGACTATAGTGTTCAGGGGGTGCACGTGGACGACAGACTAAAACATTGCAGTGAGGTGATGCCACGTGAGCACCCAGGGGCTTCTCAGGCGCTGGCAGATCCGTTTCATCACCTGCATGGTACTTATGAGGGTGTCTGCCTAAAATCATTTACTCCGCCATACATTCAATGGAGTTTTCTCTACCTGTGTTTTATTTTATGACAGAAAAAGCTACGATACTGAGCTCCCAAGCATCGCCACTGCTCCGGTCTGCAGACCACACTCCAAGTAACAGAGGAGAGAGAGAGCAAGCAGATTGTCTACTAATGTATGGATGGTATTTAATAACAATAATAATATAGTGTGTGGCCACTCTGCATGGATTCCAGCTCTAACTACCTCATTTTGCTTCCTTCGCGCAAATGCCCTGAAGTTGATATATGCCTTTGAAACATGCAGTCACAGAAGCTGGGAGGACAGAGTGATGTGTGCAAGGACACCAGCCAGGGAAATTGTTCCAGGAGTCACACCAGGTATGTCCAACTCCAGAGCCTATGTCCCCAAGTCCTTCACCATGTGTCTCCCTTTGGATAGGAGCCATGATTTGACACTGAAAGGAAAATGTAGGAATGTCAAGCTGGTTCCATTCTTGAAGCATCTTCAGATTTTGGGAGTTAACTCATGTTTGCCAAACCCCAGGAACAAAGAAGGCTTGAGGTCCTGGCTCACTGAGCACCGACTCCCACATACCTGGTAAGCTGTTGCACAGCGACGTTTCAGTTAGCTGTGCTGTGTGACAAAACACCAAGACTTAGTGGCTTAAAGCAACAACAGTTTGTTATTTCTCATGATTACATGGGTTGGCTAGGCTCCTGCAGGGGCTCGCTCCTAGGCACTTAGCTGGGACCGGAAGGCACAAGATGGCCTCACTCCCATGCCTGGGGTCCAGGTGCTGGCTGTCAGCTGGGCCCCTCTCTCATCATTTCATGGTCTAACTAGGCTTCCCAATGGGATGAGGGGAACATTCCAAACCCTGATTCACAAGACCTATCAAGCTTCTGCAGATTTCCCATTGGCCAAGTCCAGTCAGTGTGGGGAGGACTACACCAGGTCGTGGATCCTAGGAAGCATTGCTTACAGGTGGCCCCTAATGAGATGCTCTACCACTCGAAACACTGCCCAGGTGGACACTCCTGGGGCCTGCTACCCTCCCTGGCCCATGCAGCAACAATGAGGGCAGCACTGCCAGACCACAATATAGTTGGTGCAAAGTTGTTCAAGATGGCTTCAGGGCCACAGCCTCCAACTACAGCTACAGAAAATGATGGCTAGGAGGGATTAAGGCAGCTGGCCCCACAGGGTCTGAACTTTGGCTGTGCACAGATCCACTGGGCATCAGAAGGAATGCACAGCACCACCCTCCGGTGCAATCACCAGCATCCATCTGAATCTGACCTGGGCCTGAAATGACCCCCGGTTTGCAGGGAAGATGAAGCAGGATCATGCCGGCACCTCGGCAATCTTCCTTGGAGTAGCCTCCTCCTCAAGTTGGTCTGAGGACCGGCAGCCCCACATCGCCCCAGAGCTGGCAAGATACACTGAATTCCGGCTCTGTCTCAGGCCTGCTGAATCAGAATCTGTATTTTAACAAAATCTGCTGGTGACTCGTGTGATAAGAAAAATTTAAGAAGCTCTAGAGACCATGGACTTAGTTCCTTTAACAAGTAAATTTCAAAAGAAACAGAGAGAGAGAGAGAGAAATCTATGGATTAAAAGAGATGTTTGAAACATGCCAATAAAACGCAGTAGGCAGACTTCCTGGGGATCCTGATCTGTATCAGCCAACTGTAAATACCTGAACGCTGACAGGGTATTGGATGCTAAGGAATTATTATTGATTCTTGGGTGTGATAATGCTGCAGGGGTTATGTTAAAAACCCTCCTCTCCTAGAGGCACCGAAATGTTTACTGAGAAGATAGTAGGATGCCTGGAATAGACTTCACAGGGATCCAGTGTGCGGTGTATTGCGTGGGGCTGGATCACAAAGATTCCTTGCATTGAGCAGCTAGCAGTGAGTATGTAGGGGCCCAATAAACTATTATCTCCACTGCTGTCTGGATTAGAAAGCTCTCACAATGAAATGGTCTTTGAATCTCACCACTGTTTTTATAAAAAGGTACAGATTCCTCGGTTTCAGTCCTCTTGAATCTCTGCAAATTAGGAAAAGGTCTTGGTTGTTGTTGTTTGTTTGTTTGTTTTTATTTTTCCAGACATCCCTTCCTGGTGCATTTGGTGCCAGGGCTGAGGTCTGGGAGTCACTGACTGAATTCAAGTGTTGTATCTAGAATCAATCCTCACGAGCTCAGCACTGTATCAACAGGGCAGCCAAGAGAGGCAGAAGTCAGAAAAAGGGGGGAAATCACCACGATAATCCAAAGACGGAAATAAGTCAGCTTCCTTCTGAACAGCAGAGCCAGAATAGCCTGCTCCTTGGCCCCAAGTGCCCTATTTATCAGGTCCTACCCCCTAGGAAGTGTGATGGAGAGGAAATAGGACGCCAGCCCTGGGTGCTCTGCAGCCAGCATTTGTGCAGCGTGCCAAGCAGTGCCCAGGACCACACAGTTTAACACAGGAGGGACAGTCTGACCTGAGATACTCCAGGCAGGATAACCAAGCTGAAAATCTCAGCTCCTACCACATTCCCTAAAATTTAGCCTTAGAGAGTCATTCTTTTTGAGTTAACAAGCATTCTCATTTAAAATGCGTATGCTTCTGGGAGAGGTAGCACAGATATTGTACTCTGAACAATCTTTTTTATAAGATCTTGCAGGACTTTGGCAAATTCAAATGCTCACAGGGTAACAAACCAGTTACATAAATGTGCAAATCTGGCCAAGAAAGAGACCATAGAGTTGGCAGGGGCAGAAGAATTAGGACTGGATGTCCCACTTTAAAGCCTTCAAATTCATAACAATGATAGTGCATGGTGCTTAACAGTGACAGAACGGACACATCTGCCGGCCAATTTTCCACCCCTAAAATGCAAGGGGGCCTGGGTTAATGCTAGTGGTGTAACCTTGAGCAAGTCAAGAAACCCTTCTGAGCCTCAGTTTCTCCCTTCTGAAAATGGACCCAAAAAATCCTCACATGGAAGGAAGGATGATTGAGAGACTCAGATGTTGTAAAAATACAATATGCCATGCCAATGTAAGAGTACAATTCTGTCTTTTCTCTCCCAATTCAACTGGGTTTTTAAATTTTTTAAGTTCTATTATCATCTTGAACATTAATCAACCCAAGTCCTTTAAGAAGTTCACCTCTACTTCTGATATCTGGTTCTGCATATAAAGAGCTTAGTAGTCATTACTTCATCCTAATGATAAGTAAAAAGATGGAAAAAAAAACAATTTTACTTAGATCCATCAGAGAAGTGCAGTTCAAGGGCAAACCCCTAAGCTAGAGAGACAGATACACAGATTCAGAGATTCACAGCTTACAGGAACAGAAACCTCCATGAGGGTCAGCACTCAGGTATGGGAAACTGAACTGTAATTGATGAATTGCTGGAGGCTGAGTATGAACAAACCTGAGAGTGAAAAACTCCAGGGGGATCCAGTTGTGTGTGTGTTGGGGGCAGGGGCCATATTGTGGTTTACTTCCAGGAGTTCCACCAGGTGATCACAGTGAATGTCTGAGAAAAATTTCCTTGTGTTTCTCACAAGGGCGATGCCAAGAAGGAACCATTTTGAATTATACCAGGGCATTCTGTCCTTAACAAGGTCTGCCCCAAGAGAAGCTATTTCACCAGAGCCTAAACCATTGGGTTTTTATCAAATCCTAACGGACCTGGGGGAAGGGAAATACCCAACTCCAACTCACTCTAACCATCCTTTCCCACCTTGGGGCAGGACTGAGAAGCATGAAGTACTGGTGAAGTTCACTGTCCAGAGGCACAGGCTCACTGAAAGGCTGAGATTTAACCCTAGGTCTACAGAACGTTTCCCCTCCCCCAAACCTCACCACCATATCACTAAAGGCCTATTTACCACAGTTCATTTTGCCCAGTACATCACATCTGGCTATCAAGAAAAAAAGTACAAGGCATATTAAAAGGCAAAAAAAGAAAAAAAAAAGAAAATACAATTAGAAGAGGCAGAGCAAGCACCAGGATCAGACATGGCAAGGATGTTGGAATTATCAGACCAGGAATTAAAAACATCTATGAATATGTACTAAGTGCTCTAATGATAAAGTAGACAGCATCCAAGAACGAATGGAGAATAAAAGTAGAGAAATGGGAATTCTAAGAAAGATATTCAAAAAGAAATGCATCAGACTTGATTATAGCAAGGTTGCGGGTTATAAGGTTAATATACAAAAGTGAATTGCTTTCTTATATACCGGCAATAAACAAGTGGAATTTGAAATTGAAAACACAATACTCTTTATGTTAGCACCCAAAACTGAAACACTTAGATAGAACTCTAACAAAATATGTGTAAGATTATATGAGGAAAACTATAAAACTCTGATGAAAGAAACCAAAGAAGAACTAAATAAGTGGGGAGATAGTCTACGTTCATAGATAGGAAGACTCAGTATTGTCAAGATGTCAGTTTTTCCCAACTTGATCTTCAAATGCATTCCCAGCTAAAATCTCAGCAAGTTATTTGGTATATATCAACAAATTAATTCTAAATTTTATATAGAGAAGCAAAAGACCTGGAATAACCAACACAATATTGTAGGAGAAGAACAGTCAAAGCACTGACACTCCCAACTTCAGGACTTACTGTAAAGCTACAGTAATCAAGACAAAAGGACACTGGTGAAAAAATAGACAGATCAGTGGAACAAAATAGAGAGCCAAGAAAGAGACCCACATAAATAAAGTCATCTAATCTTGGACAAAGGAGTAAAGGCAATAAAATAATGCAAAGATACTATTTTTAACAAATGATGCTGAACAACTGGACATCCACATGCCAAAACAAAAAAAAATCTAGAGATAAACTTACATCCTTTACAAAAATTAACTCAAAATTGATTACAGACCTAAGTTTAAAAAAAAATACTATAAAACTCCTTGAAGATAACATCGGAGAAAATCTAGATGACCTTGGGTATGGTAATGACTTTTTAGACACCAAAGGCACAGTCCATGAAAGAAATAATTAATAAGGTGAAGTGCATTAAGAGTAAGAATTTCTGCTCTATGAAAGACAATGTCAAGAGAATGAGATAACAAACCACAGACTAGGAGAAAATATTTGCAAAAGATATATCTGATAAAGGACTGTTATCCAAAATATACAAGAACTCCTAAAATTCAACAATAAGAAAACAAGCAATCCAATTTAAAAATGGGAAAGAGACTTGCACACCATGGTAAATTAGCATTTGTAAAGATGCTCGACACCATATGTCATTAGGAAATTTCAAATTAAAACAACAATGAGATACTACTACACTCCTATTAAAATGGCCAAAATCCAGAACACTGACAACATCAAATGCTGGTGATAACACGGAGCAACAGGAATGCGGTATGGTACAGCCATTGGAAGACTACTTGTCAGTTTCTGACAAAGCAAAACACATTCTTGCCATATGATCCAGTAATTACACTCCTTGGTATTTACCCTCTCAGAGTTGAAAACTTATGTCCACACAAAAACCTGCACATGGATGTTTATAACAGCTTTACTGATAATTGTCAAAACTTGTAATGAACCAAGGTATCCTTTAGTAGGTGAACAGATAAGGAAACTGTGGTACATGCTGACAAGAAAATAGTATTCAGTGCTAAAAAGAAATGAGTTATGAAGCCATGAAAAAACATGGAGGGACCTAAAATTCATGTTAGTAAGTGAAAGAAACCAATCTGAAAAGCTACATACTGTATGATTCCAACTATATGACATTATGGACAAGGAAAAACTATGGAGACAGTGAAAAAATCACTGGTTGCCAGGGTTTGGAGAGGAGAGAGGGATAAATAAAGGAACTTTAAGGCAGTGGGACTACTCTGTATGATACTATAATGGTAGATACATGTCACTATACATTTGTCCAAACCCACAGAATATACAGCCAAGAGTGAACTTTAACATAAACTATAGCCTGGTGATAATGACACAAAAGCAAAAGTTCATTTATTATAACAAATTTAATACGCTGGTAAGGATTTTGATAGCTGGAAAGGCTGTGTGTGTTGGGAGCAAGGATATATGGGAAACTTCTGTACCCTCTGATCATTTTGCTATAAACCTAAAACTGCTCTAAAACATAAAATCTGTTAAAAAAATAAATTTAAGAAAGTGCACCTCTGGATCAATTCAGCATCAAACTAGCATGAGTTCATGATAGCAAGCCACTGGGCAAACCTGCTGGTTATTATTCCCAGCTAAACCAACCTGAATGGGTGGGCTGTTAAAGTGCCTACACTGGTATTCAGTGACTTAGAGCTCTCTGTGCACACTGCTTTCCAAAGCACTTCCCCAGTTAGTCTGTCCTGTGACCCACAGCAGCCCTACTAAGAAAGGAACAGGTAAGTCAGGTGAAGGGCAATCCCAGGCCAGCCCTGACCATCAAGTTTCACTTCCCATTCAGCTACCAGCCCCAAGCTTTTTGACCCTTTATGAAGTCTCTGCCTCCTCTGAGTGTCTTCACTTAATCCTCCTCCTGAGATGGTCAGTTGCATGAAGGCAGGGACAGTCTGTCTGATTGAGTTGCTTCTCCAGTGCCTAGCATGGCAGAGATTCCTGCATGTGGCCCGCTCAAGGAGAGCTTAGGAAGACATCCCCCAGGGTGGGAGGTAAGTTCCTGGTCAGGACTTCCTCCAGGGGCTTGGAGAGAAGCGTCCAGTTACTATCTCTGAAACAATTTCCACCAGTGTTCTCACTCACACACTTACACTCTCTCACATAAATTTATCTTTCCTCCTGGACCCCTAGATCAAGATGACATCTGCCAGGGCCCCAAATGAAGGCGTTCTGAAAGGATGTGCCACAGAAACCCATGCCTGCATTGAGCAGGTGCTTGCTAAGTGCAGGTTAAGTTCAAAGGAAATGTGGTCTTTTCAACCCATCAGACCAGGACATAATCAAACATTCTCTGTGCATATGCATATACACACTCATATTTAATATAACATGTAATGTGTGTTTGCATTGAGTGTAAGAGTGAAATAAATGTGTATTTTCATTTGAAGTAGGTGCATAGTATGTCTAGATAGATAAATAGATATAGATAAAATGAAAACTTAGCCATTGAGAGAAGGCAAGAGAGAGAGAAATGGGAGGGAGTCATGCTGACTACAGACCCCATACTCAACAAAATGGAGACACACACGTAATTCCACATTTATTTCAAGGACTTGCAGCTCTGCTGTGTATTCCAGGAAGGCCCAATTTACCACCTCACTCAAAATTAGAAGCTGCTCTCCATGAGAAATTAGATCTTCCCCAGTTCCTCCATTTACCCCCACTGTCTGGGCCTGACAAAGCCCCTTCCCCAGGGGCCCTCCTCTGCTGTAGGACCCCTGGTCTTACCGGAAACTCCCTGGAGCCTCCTTGTGTCAGGAGATACCCTGCTGCTCCACAGAGACACAATGGGTGGAGTGGCAGGTGCTGACCAGCTTGAGAAACTAGCAGGGCTCCTGTGGAGTGTCTGGGATGACACAAGGCTGGAGTTCCCACCCCGAAGCCCTCCCTGTCAATAAGAGGAACAGCTTCTGAACCACAGGAGAAAACAGGGAGCTACTTGATCATCACTGGTCAGGATTTTCCAGAGAAACTGAACCAATAGGAGATATGTGTGTACCTATAGATGCAGATGTAGACGTAGAGAAGGGGGGGGTTATTATAAAGAAGTTGCTATAATATATAAATATAAATTATAACATATAAGGGAATTATATTTTTATTACAGATAAAAGAGATTTTTTTTTTTATATAAGTAATTAGCTCATGTGATTGTGGAGGCTGAGAAGTCAAGATCCAGGAGGACTGATGGGGTAAGTTCCAGTCCTGGCCCAAGGGCAGGAGAAGAAGGATGTCCCAGCTTGAACAGTCAAGCACAGAGACTGAATTTGCCCTGCCTCCATTTTTTGTTCCATCCAGCCCTCAATGGATTGGATGAGGCTCACCCACATCAGGGAGGGCAATCTGCTTTACTCAGCCTACTGATTCAAATGCTAATACCAGGTGGAAACACCCTCACAGACACACCCAGAAATGTTTGACCAAATATCTGGGTGTCCTGGGTCCTAGTCAAGTTGACACAAAATTAACCCTCACACAACCCTAACATGGGTACCAAATACTTTGAAATCATTTCCCCAAATCTAATCTGACACCCAGATGAGATAGTCAGTTCTCTTAGTGTGGCTACCCCCACCCCTCCCTGCCACCAACCATGAATACAATCCAAAGCAAGAAGCAATGCTGGCAGGCATGCCCTGACACCAGACAGAGGAGGGGAGGGGTGAGGAGGGAGAGGGGTCAGCACAGGGGGTGTGTGAACAAGGAGTGACCCATCAAGCCTGGGGCCTCCATGACCCAGGGTAAGGTCACCAGGTCACCTGTCCACCTCCCATTAGCACTGGCTGAGGGCATTAAACCCACCCACTGCTGCCCGCCCCAAGCCAGGAAGAGCAGGCAGTCTCAGGTCCTGGCAGCTGGAACTCGGATGGCCCAACACGTCACAGGTTCCACAGGCAGAAGGTCTCCAGAATGTTCTAAGCAACAGCAGAATGTCTATGGTTCCTGTGACCCCACAACTGTTTCTCACATGGAGTCTCTGTCCCGCACACAGAGCAAAAGCAACAATAAGGGAAAGAAAACACCTCCAAAAGCACTTTATCTTTCCACTGAAAGGCTCTCCATTGTCATGTGCTGCTGATGGTTGAAGTTTCCTCGGGCAGGGGCTGGGGGGGGTGGCCCTTTGGGCAACACTGTGTTCCCACAGCAGCAGCTTCCCCGGCAGCATTCAGAACCAAGTTCACGGCCGCTGAAAACCGCTGGCTTGGCCGGTTGCCTCCTCTCTGCACTCAGATGCGCCTGGGCTCTTGGCGCCTAGGGAGCAAGCAGAGCCATCCAGAACACCATGCCTGAGGAATTTTTCTGAAGAGACAATGTCAGACATCAAATGTCTGTCTAGGTTTTCACGCGAAAAACATGCCAAAGAGAAGTCCAGGGGTGTTCTACTTCTTAACTATTGTCCTTCTTTATTATGAGAGTCACACAGCATCTGCTAGCACTGGAATTGGGAAAATACCTGCCTAATTGTAAAATTAGCTTCTTGCCTAGAGACCCTCCCCTGCTGCCCCTGCCTGGCTCCAGCTTAACTGCAGAACGACCATGAGAAGTGGAACGTGAGTTCCCCCATGACTCATCCAGAGCAGACCCAAGACCATCCCAGCCACACCTGGCTTCAGGAGGACTTGGGACCGAGCCAGCTGGGTGGGTGGTGGCGACAGCAACAGCACCTGGCCTTTGCGGAGATGGCAGTGACCACCTGCACTGACCCATGTGCAGGCCGGCAGAGACCGGCACCCAAAGGCCTCCCCAAGCTGCTCTCCCTTCCCTG
Source organism: Phoca vitulina (assembly GCF_004348235.1). Lineage (NCBI taxonomy): Eukaryota > Metazoa > Chordata > Mammalia > Carnivora > Phocidae > Phoca > Phoca vitulina. The sequence goes on from NW_022589725.1 coordinate 36,033,738, forward strand.
CCTAGCAAACCGCCCAAAGTGGGGGTCTTGAAACAACCCCTGTGTGTATCTCTCTCACGATTCTGTGGTTGGCAATTGGGTGGGTGGCTCCAGCCTCATCTGGGCTCAGCTGCTGGTGGGCTGGGGCTGCTCTCTGCCACAGGGCGCCCATCCTCCAGCAGTGCCCCCACCCTCAGTCTTGCTCACGCAGCACATCGGGGGAGCAAAAGGACACAGGCCTCTTGAGTCCCACTTCTGCCACATCCTGTTGACCAAAACCAGTCCTGAGGCCAGCCCCGAGTCTGGGGGAGGTGTTCTAAAGAAGAAGCAAAGGCATGGGCAGGGGCTGCTAGTGATGGTGCCTCTTTCCACTTCATTCCAGCATCTCTAAGTGCTCAGCCCAAGGCCTCTGGCCTCCAGCTCAACCAGAGATCAAAGGAGGCACTTTCATCCAATTGTGTGACAAATCCACCTACCAAAGGAAGAAGTCACAAATCCTGGAACCCAGTGGACCTTACCCCAGGCAGTGCGATAGAATGGTCCAGAGCACCTTTAAAACCACCAGTGCCCAAGCCCCAGATAAGATATGCTGAGTGAGAACTTCCGGGCTGGGCCCAGCTAGCAGAATTTCCTAGAAGACAACCCGGGTGACTCTAACAGGAGGTCAAGGTTCAGAATTGCAGGCCTGGCCTGAGGAAGGCAAACAGCCTGACCACTCCTTCCCAGCCCCCTAGAATCCCACAGGCACTTTGAAAATCCCATTGCCCAGGCCACACTGCAGCCAAGTACATCGGAGCCTCTGGGGTGGGTTCCATCAGCTCCCCGAGCAATTCCTGGGGACAGCAGCTCTGGGAACCGCTCCGAGGAGTTGGAGCTACCACGGGTCTAAAGGCGGCAGGATGTTCTCTTGATGCAACAGCTCGACCTTCAGGTGTCCCCGTGTTATTCTGGGCCTTTCTGGCAGGAACCTCATCTAATTCCTCATCTGATTGTCCTTTCTCAGGAGTGCTCCCCAGCTGTGCCCCGCCCCCTGTCACCGTCACCCAAGCCAGAGCCCTGGACTCAGCTGATGACAAAGGATGAGAGCAGGGACTAGGACAATGTCCTTTACCCATCACTCACTTTGGGCCCAGTTCTAAATGCTGCTGTTATTATGGGAGAGACCAGCAGAGCTCCCCCAGGCTTCTCCTAGTAAAATCACTGGAACCACTTGGCTGATGTCACCTGCCCAGGGGATACTTGCTGGAATTCCAAGTGGGACAGGGGGCAGGGGGAGGGGTGGGGAGACAGCCGTGTAACCCCTTGCTCAGCCACATGTCACCTCCATCTCCAAGGCGGCCAAGCCCTGGAAGGGAAAGGATGTGCTTCCAGAAGGCAGCTCCCTAATGCCAGGGTGCTCGTGCCTCGGCACCACCCTCCCCCTCCCAGTCAAGCCCTGGCCCTCTCCACCCCAGAGGAGAGGAAACATGGAAGAAGGAACTGACGGCACAGGGTTGGCTATAGGTCTTACACGGGTACAGGAGAACATAAGCACGCATGTGTGTTCGCACAACATGCATGCACACACAACACACATGCACACACAGCCCACATGCACACAGACCCTGCTTTTGTTCACATCTCAAGCACCCTGGCCCATCGTGGGAAAAACCATACCCATCCCCAAGCCTGGTACTTTCTCTAAGTTTGGTCAAATTTCTTGGCTGTAACAGGGTCTTCCTGGACAAATTTAAAAGAAACCTGCAGGGGCGCCTGGGTGGCTCAGTCTTTGAGTGTCTGCCTTCGACTCAGGTCATGATCCCAGGGTCCTGGGATCGAGCCCCGCATCGGGCTCCCTGCTCGGTGGGAAGCCTGCTTCTCCCTCTCCCACTCCCCCTGCTTGTGTTCCCTCTCTTGCTGTCTCTCTCTCTGTCAAATAAATAAATGAAATCTTAAAAAAATAAATAAATAAAATAAAATAAGAGAAAAGAAAAAAGAAATAAAAGAAATCTGCAGGGAAAACAGTTGCTCAGCTGCCCCAAGATGCCCCAAAGTTCCCTGTCCACACTGTGGGGGCTGTAGTTCCCCGACTCTGGCCTCACCTTAGTCCCCTCTTGACACTTCCTGATTTGCAGTCTCAGGGAACTGTCCTTGCCAGGCTCCCCTGGGATTCTGCAGCTGCGTCTGCCAGTCCCGCACCTGCCCTTGGGGACCAGCAGTGGCCCTGGGCTCCTCGCAGGCCTCTCCCAGGTTTGGATCAGCAATGCCAACCCACTAACAGGAGGCCCACCCGGCACTGTATCGCTGGGGCTCCCTAACACCCACTCCGAGCCAGCCTCTGTGCTGGGGCTGGATTCGAGGTCCAGTCTGTACCACTATCAGGGTGTTTGGCAATAGCCGGGTCAGTCGGGTCCTTGGTTGCCAACCTCAGAAACAGACTCTGCTGACGCAAGCAGAGAAAGGGGAATGCCGGAAAGTGCTGAGAGGCTGGAGAAATGGGCTCAGACCAGCGCAGGGACACGGGGGCACCGTGGTCTCATTGAGGGCCCGCTGCTGCCCCTGCCAGCCATCACCACCAACAGGAAGCGCCGCATCAGCCAGGCCCTGGCCACAGGCCCACACCTAAAGTGCCAGATGTCAGGGGGTAAGGAGAGGGTGTCCCTGGCCACCTTAGCCACCAGCAAGTTTCTCTGAAGTAGAAATGGCCTCGATGCCAGAAAAGCTGCTGGTGGGCTGGGGCTGCTCTCTGCCACAGGGCGCCCATCCCCCCCCCACACACACATCCTGGGGCAAGCCACCTAGTTGCCCTGGACCTCAAATCCCTTATGTCAAAGGAAGGAAGTGATGAATCACTCGCTATGACACACAGTGGCTTGAAAGATATAAATAGGAATTGCGTTTGCGAACCACCTTGAATTGTCTTCCATATGAATAAGCACAGCATGCAAAGATTTTTAAACACCTTACAGTGAATAGCTCAAGGACAGACCCACAATCCAACTTGGGCCACACAGGGGCAATGAGACTCACTCTGGAGTTTGGTTTGAACTCCTAGGGGCAGACTCTCTTGTCTGGATTGGAGGTGGCCATAGAGTAAGGCTAGAGTTGCTAGAGAAAACTCCCCATGGAGCCTGAGAATGAACCAACATGGTGGAAGGCAGGACTAGTGAAGGGGAGAAGCCAAGTCCAAGGAGGATTCAGAGACTCAGCTCCTTCTCTCATTTGTCCTCTGTACACAGCCTCTGATCCAGAACAGCGTCTCCAGCTCCCACCAGCTCATCTACATTCTAGCCAACAGAAAAGGAGAATAGACAAAGGTTGAAAGCCAGCTGTCTTCTAAGGAAGGCACCTGGAAGCCACCATATGACACTTTAACTTACATCCAGTGGCCTTGAATTAATCACATAGACCGCACACAGCCATAAGGCAGGCTGAGAGAAGCATCATCTTTACCCTAGGTGAACTTCTAAAATCAAAACTAAAACGTAGGGTTCTATTCTTGTGGAAAGAGGGATATTAGTGACAACTGGCCTCTTGGCCAGTGAGCCTGAGAGGGGCTTCCTCTGGGTCTTAGGCCACCAGCTTTGCACTCGCCCTATACCGGGAGACCTGCCTACTAGCAAGTGCTTTTGGAAAACCTCTGTCTCATGCTTTCCCAGAGCTGAAGTTCAGTCTCTAATCACCTCTTTGGGATCCTAAAGATAGAGGACTTGGGTGTGGAGGGGCTGTTTCCAGGCACTCAGGCAAATGCTTCCATCTGCTTTACTGACCACTGGGCCATTATCTTGAATTATAGCCTTGGCCACAAGACTGGGACTACAAAACCCCAAAACAGAACCTCGAGTCTCCATCACTAGGAGAAGATGGAACTGTCTAGCCAAAACAATGGGTTGGTTATGCAGATTTCAAAGGGAAGTTTCATCTGGGCTTTTATCTTTTGGCTGGATGGGTGGGCACTTAGCGAGAGGGGTGCCATGGGCTTGACCTCACCTCTGTCCATAGCTGGGATAGCTTGACCCCCAGTAGGCTCAGCCCTTATCAGCTTTTTGGCCTGACTGGCATGTAGAAGAATGGGAAGTAAGGCATGTCATCCAGAACTTTGGGACTGGGCCCCTGCTGTCCCAGAGAGTCACAGAGCATAGGATCATCTTCACACCGAAGACTCCAATAGCCCAGATGACCAGGGTCCTGGCTTCCTTGCCCCTGTACCTGTGGTATCTGCAAGTTCTGCCCAACAGTTCATGGAGGCAAAGGAGAAAGCTTCAGCCAGACCTGTGTCCAAACCCTGTCCCTGTCACTCATCTGCCCAGGGACCCTGGATGAGTGCCTCACCCTCCTGAGCGTGTTGTCCCTGCTGCCCCAGGGTGGGCATCTGGAGCAAAACAAGGACACATTAGAGGTGACATCACTGATAACAGACTGTCATCCTCAACTTCAGTGTCAACACCAACACCAGCGCCCATCTGTGCCTACTTGATGGCCGCTGATTTGCTCCCTCACAGTGAGAGGAGATATAAGAACCACACCTTGGGGCCTGCTCGTGGGGCATCCCCAAAGCTGCCTCATGGCCAAAGTTCTGGGGCTCTCCACCAGGATCACCCATTTCTATTCTCTGTTACCTCCTGTGGGAACCTGCTGCCCCTTTGCGTGAGAGCCCCCCCAACATCAGCATCCACTCACTGACAGCTGTCTCTCAGGTCTATCAGGACCTGTCCCACCTGCCCCTTACTCCAGGGCCCCTCCATGCAGAGATGAGCCTCAGGGACCCCCCTACAATCCACAGATTGTGGGGAGCAGGAGGGCTGTGCACTCACTGGTCCTAACAGCGTTTTTCCTTCCAACAATATGTGTTCAAAGCTAACATCTCCCACAGGAACCCAGGAAACATGCGTTTGCTTCTCCCTCCCAGTAAACGCACCGCAGGGGCCCCTTATCTCCAAGCCAGTCCCTCAGTCTGTGAAGCTGGAGCCAGCTGGGGAGGCAGAGCATGGCCCCCAGGGGTGCAAAGAGGAATCTGTGAAGAGCAGATGGCCCGGTTTCCTGTCTGTCTTGCCCTCCTTCTCTTGCTCTTCCCAAAGGCATAAATATTGCCAAAGTCCTGCCAGAGGGAACTCCTTAAATTATAACTAGCTAAGTCTAAGGGGGTCAGTTAGCGGATTTTTGCTTGGAGGCCTAAAGTTTCCAACTAAGTCAGTGCACTTCCCACAGATGGGAAATTCAAATAAATTACCTTGAAACAGAAATTCTAATTATCAAGAAACTCACACACTTAAAACAAAACCAATGTGCATTTTTCAGAATGTGCTTATTTCACCCAGTAACACACGCCTGCACTGCTCACTGCCCTGTCTAATGTCTGGAGTGTCCACAGCGGCTCTTCTGTTTTATCCTCGATCATTTGCTCTCCCTCCTCCCAAGCTCTCGTTCAGCATCCAATGCATGAGTGGGGAGTGTCAGATGTTGTCCAAAGCTCCAGACGGCCCCATCAGTCCAAAAAGTCAGATAGGAAATTCCACCTAGAACATGGGGCTCGTCGAGGTACCTTTCCTCTCTGAATGTAGCCCTCATGAAATGGTGGGAATTGTCAGCATAGACGCCAGGACTCTGAAATGAGGGAACCTGGAGTACAATTCATGAGGTGGGTCCATACAATATCTAGACTACAGTCAACGTGAAGAATCCAATGCCCCTGCAAATAGCTGCTCTGACTTCCCTCCCACAGCACCAAGCTGACCGCAAGTGTGGGCAGCAGGGAAACACCCCAGGTGCTCAGGGGCAACCTGGTGTGGCATTTAGGGACAGCACACATTTTGTTTTACTGTTTGGAACTGCATGCAGTCTGTTGACAAGGATTCCATGAGCACATGCCTTTTGTAGTCTGCCCTTAATCTTCCCAACCACTCCCAGGGGAGGTTGAACTAGCTCTGTTTCACTGATGGAGAAAAGTCCAGAGAGCTGCAGGAATGGCCCATGTCACAGAAGTTGCATGTGGTAGGTGGGTTTCAGGTTCGATCTGTAACACCACTCCCTCCCTAGCACCTCCACTGCCCAGAGAACACCTAGCCCCAGAGTTTAGGTGAAGACTCCCTGCTGGCACTCTCTGGCAGGGTGGACCAGCAGTCCCAACCAGAAGGTTCCAGAATGGGTTCCATCAGGGTCTCAAATTCCCCTTGTTGTGAGAAGGGAGGTTCAGACAAGCCTCCTTACAATAAGGGCAGAGCAGCACCCCCAGTCCCTGCTCCACATCTCCCCTTCCTTCTGCATCTCCTCTGCATCTCTGACCCACCCCCGGGGGTCCTGGCTGTAAAGCCTGGATAAATTGGCCCCATTGCGTCACCTGGCTGGAGCCCCCACACCAGGCAACCCTATGGACAGAGGCCCTCAGTTGGATAGCCACCCCCACCCCAGGACAGCGGAGCTCTTTCACCTGAGTTACCTTCATCTCTTCAGAAGCTTTGGGCATCAGTGTGCCAGGTTGGCATGCCTGTACCAGTGGGACATGACAGGCCGAGGGGAGGCCTTGGCTGAGAAAGCAGCAGGGAGCCATGGAGGCTGCTGAGCATACGAGGGTGTGCCCCAAGCAGGGCCCCCCTGGACGGCTCTGCTGCCTGAGCCTGAGGAAGCCTGGAGGGGAGGAACAAGAGAAGGGGAGGGGCTACCTAGTAAGACACCATGATCATGGCATAGGCCAGATCCAGGTGGGCAGGGAAGCGGGGTGTGGGTGAAGGGTGCGTGCAGCTCTAGGGGTGATTGCTGAGGAGTGGGGACACAGGAGAGGCAATCACTGACCCTGCTTCTCAGCTGGGCCGTGGGAGGCAGGATGGACCCCATTGATAGACACAGACTGGGAGACTGAGCTATTTCCCTGGGCCAAACTGGCTTCTTCTTTAGAAATGGTGAGTTTAAGAAGCGCCTGGGTGGCTCAGTCGGTTGAATGTCTGCCTTCGGCTCAGGTCATGATCTCAGGGTCCTGGGATCGAGCCCCGCATCAGGCTCCCTGCTTGGCAGGAAGCCTGCTTCTCCCTCTCCCTCTCCCTCTGCCCCTCTGCCTGCTTGTACGCTCTCTCTCTCTCTCTCTGTCAGATAAATAAATAAAACCTTTTAAAAAAAAAAAAATGGTGAGTTTAAGACACCCTCTGGGACTTCCTAGGGACATTTCCAGTGGACAGGTGGAAATGTGGAACCAAGTTACTTCACCCAAAAGCCTCCTCCCTGGGCCTCATGAGCCCCATCAGGTTTTTAGACCATGCCTTTGGCTTTTATCAGGGGTTTAAACAACAAAATGGCACATGACTTTATTTTTGTCTCATTCATTAGACTTCTGTCGCCGCTAACTCCATGATCTTGTCCTCATCCCCAGCGTGGGGCCCGTCAAGTACATCCCTGTTAGGGATGTACCCTGGGGCACGTGTAGCCAGAAAGCAGTCTGGGCAGAAGCATCGTGTTTTGGTTTTGCCCTTCCCGCAGGGACACTCACAGGAAAATGCAGGGTCACACATAGTTGTTGCCTAGAGCCTAGGTTTTCACGTATTTCTTCTCCCTTCCTTCTAGTTGGCAGAAGAATAGCCTGTTTCCTCCTCAACAGTGTTACTGTAGCTCAGGTCTTTTGGAAGTGGGCTGAGCGTCAGCTGCAGATTCCCTCTTTCCTTATTCCTTGAGTGAAGACGCTCCAACCCGCACTGGCTGGACACCGTCACCGCACCTGGGAGCCCAGTTCCAAGGTGTGGTGACAGCCCCTGGGAGCATCAGCCCCCTTTCCTGCCTCAGCACTGCCCGAGGACGTGGGAAGCGCTGCCAAAGTGAAGGCCGTAATTCCAGGGAGTCCCGTCTGAAGAAAATGTGTTTATAAAACATGTTTTCAACTATTCATCTCATGGAAGAACATAGCATTTCAATGAATTTTCTGACCATTTCCTTAAGGATAGAATGCCAATACATTTCATTCCCACTAAGGATAATGGTGATCAGTATTTATATGATGCTTAGCAATTTTCAGAGCACTTCTGTTTCCATCCCAATTGACCGGCCCGACCCGCCTTGAGCAACCACAGCACGTGTCATTCCCCCATTTTATAGGTAATAAGCCAAAGGGCTGCAGAGTAGAGTGACCATCTGCCCTCATGTGATTGGAAGGTGACAGGACGTGACCCCAAACTTTCTCTACAGAACCCCACTGCCTCTCCAACCCACTGTGTTTCTTCTGCTTTATTTCTATCAACTTGGAAGTATTAGCAAAGAGGCTAAGAGCATAAGATTGGAGCAGACAAGCCTATTGCACATCTCAGTGTATAAGGTGTGTGATCACAAGCAGGTTAATTAACCTCTCTGAGCCTCAGTTTAGTAATGGTAAAACAGAAATGAAAATACTCCTCATGCAGTGTTAGTTACATGGACAACCCATGTCTGCATATGACAAATGGTGGCTTTTAAGAATGGCACAGCTCCCCCCGCCCCCAGGGTGAGCAAGCCAAGGCAGCCAGGGCGATGCTCCATCACAGTCCAGTGCCTGGAAGCCTGCCAAGAAGAAGAGGACGTGCGGGCCACAGCGAAGTCAGGCCCGTTCCTGAGATCATAAGGACTTGGTTTTCAGACCACACCATCTTAAGTTTCCTTTCACAAATGAGACTCAGAGCCAGGAGAGGGGCTGTGACAGGTGCCAGTGTGAAGTTGTTCAGCTCGCAGGCTGGGCTCCCTGGGAAGGCCCCTCAGGGCAGAGGCCAGGGGCACAGTGGGGAGGCTGTGGCATTTTGCCTGAGACGTTGCAAAGCTTGTCTGTGGGACCTAGACATTCTCTCTCCAAGTCCTGTGTGTGTGTGCTTACTCTGTCCTCATTAGTGTCTGCGTCTACATCTGCTCCGAATACACCATACATACAAGGCATAATGGATCTCAGATCTACTGCAATCCATCAGGACAAAGAAAAGAACCCCTTCAACGTCCTACTGAGAGAAGGAGCTTGAAAGTATCTGACGCGAGCCATTCAAACCAGGCATGTCATCCAGGCTGGGAGCATTCTCTACTTGCTCAGCCACTGCACCGTGCCCTCTGGCCCCTGCCACCCCGCAGAGATGCAATCATAATAGCAGGTATTTGCACAGTGCTCACTGTGAGACTGGCACTGTTCTAAGCACTTCATAAGCATTGAAAAAGTAAACAACTAAAAAATAATAATTTTTCATACTGAGAAGGCTCTGGAGAAACCCAGACCAGATGATGTGATGGAGCCACTCCTGTGACTAGCACAGTGATGGATGACGTCTCTGAGAAATAAAACATGACAGACGAGAAAGGGCTGAGCACACAAATAACTAGAAGGAGTGTAACACAGAGAGAAGAAAGGGCAGGTGCCAAAGCCCTGGGGCAGGAGCAAAGTGGCTGGTTCAAAGATAGAAGAGGCTGTGTTACTTCGGGGGGAGAGTGGGGGCACATGTTCCTAAATCATCAACAGGAGGCTCATTTCGGCTTTTCTTGCTCTCTGTTGCTTTGGGTGATTTCCAAGAGAAGAAAGAAATGCCAACTCTATGTCACCAAGAATGGAAGAATTCAAGTGCACAGTGTCCACCACAAGGTAGAGAGTGCCAAGAGCTTTGCCTATAAGGACCCCGCTACATCCGTACAACAACCAGGACCGTGATCCTAATTTCACAGAGGACGCAACGGGGCTCCAAAAGTTAGGTACCTTATTCAAGGTCATGGTCCTAGAGGAGGACCCCAGATACTTGCACTATACTGTGTTTCTGAGTAAACCAGTGACCCCGCAAACCCTGCATTGTTGCTTTTTCCCATGAGATTATTTGGACAGACTTTCTAGTGATTTAGAAAAGTTTCAATTCCCATCCAGGAAAATCTCAGTCATGCTCTCTCTGTGACACCCCCCCCCCAGCTGTAGACATTATAAATCCCTGGTGGGGAGGAGTTGTTTCTACTCTCTCCAGGGGCCAGTTCACACTCTGGTTCAGTGAAGAAACCCGACACGTGCTTCAGATAGGACTGCCATGTGGCAGGATTCCGGGGATAATTGTCGAAATTGTTTTATAGGTTACCCTGGAGTAGGCAACACCATGCTGATTCTGGCCTCAGATCACATTCAGAACCAAATGCAGGGATAACTCATAACTATGAGAAACCCCACAATCTGGCTCCGAGCACCTTTTCAAAAATGTGCTTGTGCTTTTCCAATCAGATGCAAGAAAGCTTGGGAAAAGGCGTATAGGTTTGTAATTCACTTCATTTGCTTCAGCCTACAGCATGAAAATTCCTTTTTTGAGATGAGCCACAGGTGTCTGCTAGTGAAACATGACTTGCCTCTTTATAAGAGAGAAAACAGACCCTGAGTCCATTTATTTTTAAGGGGCCTTTGGACACCACACCACCTTTTGCAAGTTTAGGAGGCATTTCAGGATAACGCATCAAAAATGGATGGGCGACATTTCACTGAAACACAGACACTCGCCATGCCCTAGCCCTACACTGAGGCCAGGTCTAACGTGGCCTGCGGAAGTTATTATAATCTGTGCTGACCGGTTTGAGGGGTCAGCAGAGGGCAGGGGTCACCTGGATACCTGTCAACAACCCTCAGATCCATCCAGCTGCAGTGGCCCCAAGCCTGCATGGCACTGGTGACAGGCACAGCAAGTGTCCATCTGTCTCTGGCATCCCCAGCCTCGGATCACATTCCCAGTCTCTTTCCAACAAGCTATTTGTGGGTCCATTTCTAGCTCCAATTACCTGACTGGCAGCACTAACTCTGAAAATGATAGCAAAACTCTCTCTCGAAATCATTAAGGGAATTGCCCAGACATTTTCTTATTTAGCAAAGACAGCAAATTCTGGGGCAGGTAAAGAAGACGAGACATCAAACTCAGATCTTTCACCCAGAGGGAGTGTGGAGGTGGGCAGGGGATAGAAGTACCATCATGTAACCAGAGCTCATGAGTGCCGATTGACAGGCAGAAAGAATGGGAGGGAGAAAACAAAGGAGGGCAACGTCAGCCCGTGACACAGCCATATGCACGCATGAGAGGCTGAGTTACACTCGAAAAGCGGTATTTGTCCAGAAGACCTGTTGGGAGTGGTCTTCGGTGTTGACTGGGGAAGGGCACTCCCTATGTGGTTGAGGCAAAGGCACCACCCTGAAGAAATTCAACATGGGGAAGGGGGTGCAGGCCTCTGATTGACCCTCTGGTTTACTCCAAGACCACTGAATGGTGTTTTATATCCACTCATTCTTTCATGGATTCATTCAACAAACATTCACCAGGCCTGGACATGCGCCAGGTTGACCCAGGCACTTGGGACAGGGTAAGAGACAACAGCCCCACATTCTCACCCTTCTAGAGCCCACATCCTAGTGGGAGAGACAGACATTAAAAAAGTAATTAAGTAAAATGTATAGGATGTACAGTAGAGTTGGGGGGGGAAACAAGGCAGAGATAAGAAGGGCAGTGGTGGGGGGTTTCTGATATTTTAATTAGGATGGTCAGGGAAGCTTTGCTAAGAAGGCAACATTTAAGCAAAAGCACAAGGGGTGAAGGAGTAGCCTCATGGGTACCTGAGAGAGAAGCATAACAGGGGGTGGGGGGGGGGGGGGGGGGAGGGCACCCGGAGACGCCTGAGAAGCAGCAAGGAAGCCGGTCCAGTAAATCATGCAAATATTCATTCCAAACAAGTAGAGAGAGAAATGGGAAATAGAAAACTACTCCATGGAGGCACCTGGCTGGCTCAGTCAGGGGAGCATGTCAGTGTTGTGAGTTCAAGCCCCATGTTTGATGTAGACCTACTTAAAAATAAAATCTTAAAAAAAAAAAAAAAAAACTCCATCAATCTTTAGTGTAAAATTGAGATTTGAAATAGAAATGCCACTTCGGGATTTTCATCTCGGAATAGATAAGCTGATAGAATATTCTATATAGAATATAGCCTTTGGTTTTGGAGAGATCCAGTTCAAACACTGTCTTTGTCACTCATTCAAAAAAAAGGAAAGAATGGGGGAAGGGAGAGCAGAACAAATAATTATATAAAATAAGATGGCCAAAAAAAGCCTAAACATATCAATAATCATAATAAAGGTTAAGTGGATTAAACTCTTTAATAAAGATACAAATATAGTCAGTCTGGATGAAAAACAAAATGCTACCATCATAATGAAAGACTTCAATAAAAATTTTAAAAAACAGATCTAAAAAACAGATAAATCAGCAAGGACATAAAACAACACAAGTACCAAACTTGAACGAAGGAGTATACATAGAACATGCACCCATTAATTGGCAGAATGAATTTTTTGCAGGATCAGGCCATATAAAGGGTCTCAAAAGACTGTAAAACTCGGCATTATATGTCATATTTTCTGAACAATGCAATTAAGTTAGATATCAATGATACAAAAAGACTTGAAGCATATATTTGGAAAAAAAACACACTCTGTAAAGTTATCGATTAATGTTAGACTTCGATAAGTGAGGGATGTAGGTTGTAATTTCTAGTGTAAACAAAAAGACTAGAATGTATAAATTATAGAATTATAAATTATAGAATGTATAAATTCCAAATTAATAAAAAGGGAAATGGGTTGGTCAGAACACATTTCTAAATAATCTATAGGGTAACAATACTTAACACTGAACAATAATTAACAGTATATACCAAGACTTATCAGATACAACAGAAAAGTTTCCAAGCATTAGTGTTATGTTAGAAAAGGATGAAGTCTGCGAATGAACGAGCTAATCAGCCAACTTAAGAAAAAAGATGAAGAAAAATAGAATAAACCTCGGGAAAGTAGAATGCAGAATAAAGAGAGATGCAGAAATGCATGAAATAATCTCAATAAAGTTGTATCAGACATCTGCTGAAGCACCTTGCCATTTGTCGATTTTACTCGAACTGATAAGATGCAACAGAGCCAAATGCAAACATCAAGATTCCACACCTGAGCAAACACAGGCCAGACGCTGCCAAGTGCTTGGGATGTGCTGGTGAGCGAAAACAGACCAGGATCTACGAAGAATAAGCATAACAAATAAGTTAAAAATCTGTATGTTCAACGACTGTAAGTGTTGTGGGAAGGAGGGACATAGTCAGGTAAGGGTCATGAGTATGGGGTGAGGCCAGGCTGGAGGGATGAGAGGACGGTGGGGGGAGGTGAGATTGGAAGGTAGAGGCAGGTCCCACTGGCCCTTGGGAGGGACTGTGGCCCTTACGCTGAATGAGATGGGTCCCCACTTCAGGGATGAGCAGGAGAATGACCTCCGACCCAAGATTTTAGAAGCTCACCGTGACTGCTGTAATAAGGAGGGTGTAAAAGCAGGGGGAGACCTGGCACGGCCTCCAGAGAAAGACGCAAACTCTCACTCTTCCAGACTTTGCTCCAGCCTGGAGGGCATCACTGGGCGGAGGGAGGACGTCACCTTCAGAGCACTCTGCCTTGGGAATATTTTTGGATATCCCAGACACGACGAAAGCGTGCAAGGATGTGGCACAGTGACTGATAGGGCCAGCAGGGTGAAGGAGTGGCAGAGACCTGACTTCAGGGCCAGGGACTCTAGCCAGTTCCTGCCCCCACCCCCAGAAGCTCCGTGACACTGAGTGGAGGATACACATGTCCCCTCATGCTTCCTGCTCCCTGGATCCAGACAGTGAAAATACATGGGTCAGTGTTTGCAACGTTCTATCTATAGAATCATGTTTTAATCCCCTTAAACCCCATACACATAGGTTTCAATATTTTGGGCTCAGGATGGCACAGAAACTAACAATCCTACAATTTATTTTTTTTTTTTTTGACTTAAAGCAACAGAAATTTATTCTCTCACAGTTCTTAATTAAGGCTAGAAGTCCAAAATCAAGGTGTTGCCAGGGCCACACTCCCTCTGGGACTCTGAATAGAATCCTTCTCTGCCTTGACCTAACCTCTGATGGTAGCCATTTCTCCCTGGCATGCTTTGTCTTGCATCACTCCAATCTCTGCCTCCACGGTCACCTGGCATTCTCCCTGTCCCCACAACATCTTCTTACAAGGACTTATTGGATTTTGGCAGCCTACTTCAGTATAATCTTATCAAACTTAACTAATTGCATCTATTATTTTTACCTCCAGATAAGATCACATTCTGAGGTACTCAGGGTTAGGACTTCAAAATATCTTTTTTGAGGACATGATTAAACCCATAACACTCCTCTTTCCAGGCAAATTTGACAAATGATTCCCTTGGCTTTGAGAATCAGAACTAGTCACATGATTTCTTTTTTTTTTTTTTTTTGTTATTTAGTACCATTTTTATTTTTTTATTTTTTTATTTTTTTTTTAATTTTTTTACAATCCTACAATTTATTAAATGAAATATTCCATTCACACCATTCACTAAATTTCCAACTGGCCAAACATAAAAACAGGCCCCATGGAGAACTCCGACTCTTTGGCTCAGAGATTTCAGAGAGAACGGGTGCATAAAGTGGCTTCAGCACCGAACTTCCAGAAGGCTCTGCTAGTTGATCTAATGTAAGGCCTTGAAGGTCATAGATTTCTGAAGAGTTGGCCAGACACACCACCCAATGTGGAACTAAATTCCTAACAGCCACAACACTTCAGGGGGAATGTCTGGCTCTCTGCCATCTGTCTTCTTATTAGAAATGGGCGGTCTCAGACACAGCTAGTCTCAGTCACAACCAGCAGCACACGTGGAAGGAAAGCAACACACGTTTGTGCCCGTGGGATTCCACCCCAACCCTCCCCCCAGGTCTGAACGCATTTCCGGAAGCAGAGACAAGAAACGAGCACATTAGTCATCAGTTATGTGGATCTGGGAAGACTGTGAGCGCCAGGCCGAGGACTCAGGGGAGCCGTGGGGCCTTCCAGTCCGTGGCTGAGGTTCCACTGAATGTCTGCAGTCAGCGAGGTGTCTGTCTGCCCCACCCACACGCCGGTCCCCCCTACACTCCAGCTAACGCTGGGCATATGCTCAGGCCCCCCACCCACCCAAAGCAAACATGGGCAGAGGGACCCCATCATGCAGCCTGAGGGATTCCAGGGAGTACTTTATAAGGTTTCCCCCAACTTGAGATCTTGCCAGTTTCTGAGACCCTCCTCACCCTAGACCATCATTCACTCTTTCCTGTGTGCATTCAATCCACATATGTGTGCAAGGCCTGTTGGGGGCACCGTGGAGCACAAAGGCAGGGCAGGACAGATTCAAGAACTCCTGGAAGCCCAGGGCACAGGCTGGCTGAATCCCCTGACCCAGACTTGCTTCTAGGAGCCAGAGCAGAGTGGAGGTCATTGCAGCTTCCCAGGGAAGAGCACGTCCTGAAGAGAGGCAGGTGCTCTGTCCGTATCCACGTCCACCCTTTGGAGAGGAGCTAGTGCAGATTCTGCGTGGGATGCTCTGAACGAACAGGATGCCTGGAGACGGGGTGGGAGGCTGGGGGCAGCGGGAACACCTGTTCACTGAAAACTGGGGGCAGAGAGCCGAGGGCAGGACCTGGCCACGACGCCTGAGGTCAGGCTGAACTCTGGAAAGTGGGAAGCAGAAACCAGCACGTCGTCCCCATGCCCACTGGGGTGTCTTTTACAAGTCTGTGGCTCTTCCTGCTTCTTCCAACACCTTACAAGACAAACCCTGATCTGATCATTGTTCTAGTTACATAATTAATTACGGGGCTTACGTATGTGTATAGATGTCGTTTCTCACCCGGGAACCCAAGCAGCTGCATTTCCACAGCTGGGATGTGTCAGTTTCTTGGACACACGACACTCGCACGGCCTGCACGCCCCACACCTTCTCGACTGAAGGCCGTTCTGCTGCTTCTGTAAACACCATAGCTGTCCCCAGCTGTGCTGCCCCCAGAGTCTCTGTTGCCCATCCTCACTCTTGACCCCCGTCTCCCCCATCCTTGGGATGAGGGTCCTGATGCTGATGGCCACACGGCAAGTGGGCTGTGGCCAACCCGCTCCCAGGGCAAGTCCCCGGCGTGGAGACCCACAGAGTCCAGCATGCACCTCTGCGAGAGAGGAAAGAGCAACTCTGTCTCAAATGTACCAGCAAAGTGTGAGGTGCATGTGACTTCTGATCCATGAAGGTGTGCACGGAAGAGGCGTGGTGTCTCGCCTCGAGGCAATGAAAAGACATGGGGAGCCCCTCTCAAGCTGCCAAACAGAAACCACAGGCAGGAAAGTGGGGTCCGTGAAGCCAGACCAGACAAGGGGCACAAGGGTCCCATGAGCTCACAGGAGGGCTGAAGGCAGCAACCCATAGGCAAGGCCATCTGGGGATCTGAGTCTGGGTACCCCCAAGACAGGACCCACGCAGCCAGGCCACCCACTGCTTCCTCCTTTCCTCAGAATCCAGGGGGGGCTTCCTGAACAGCATCCCCTGGGAGGGCTGGAGAGCTAGCTTTGGGTTTGCTTTGAGCATTGTTGGGTTTCAGGCCCGGGCCTGATGTGAGCGCCCACCAGGGACACAGCTGTGAAGGAAGCACCGGGCCACCCTCTGAGCCGGACCCCACGGTGCGGCCGTCGGTGGCCTTGTCGTGTAGTAGTGTGTCATGGAGAAGTCAGGGAGGCAACCAGACAGAATGCAGGGGAGCACTGCAGAGCCCCGTGTCCCCAGGACACCTGTGTCATCTCATGAATTCTGCAGCATTCACTAGGCCCCTTCCCACAAGCTCAGCACCCTGCGCTCGCTGGCCCTCCGGGCGGAGCAGGGCCTCACCCGGCTGCTACCTCCTGGTCAGCACTGCCGCCTCCACCCAGAAGCTCACGGCAGCCGTAGCTGGCGGGTCTCCAGTCAGGCTTTCACCTGCCTCACCGAATTTGTTTTGGTTTTTCAACTGGCTGCTTCTTGTTAAAGAGATTTTCAATTGTTCTGGCATTAAAACCCAAGTGCTAAACTCCTCTGTTTCTTTTACAGGAACTGTTTACCCATCAAAATAAAACTTTCCGGGGCGCCTGGGTGGCTCAGTCGTTAGCCATCTGCCTTCGGCTCAGGTCATGATCCCGGGGTCCAGGGATCGAGCCCCGCATTGGGCTCCAGGATGCTCAGTGGGAAGCCTGCTTCTCCCTCTCTCACTCCCCCTGCTTGTGTTCCCTCTCTCGCTATGTATCTCACTGTCAAATAAATAAATAAATAATCTTTTTAAAAAATTAAATAAAAAATAGAACTTTCCACAGACCCTGGTGCTTCCCTACTGTATCCACGGCCTCTCCCTAGAGTGGAGGAATCTCCGTGAGCATTGAGGGGCTCGGGGAGTACGCCGTGACTCTGTACGTCCTGGCCTGTTTCTCCCCGCTATAGTCTCCAGTGAAAGTCCCACCTTTGCTCCAACCTAAGCTACAGCCAGACTTCTCCTACAGGGTCACACATCACTTGGGGGCAGGACAATTAAACAGATTACCCACATGCTCCTGGGACCCTGGTGCTCCCACCCGGAGTGCAGGTGGCACGACACATCCTGGGGAAAGTGCCCACTGCTTCCTTAGCACTCAGATCCCTGTGAGGATGACAAGCAGCAAGAACAGCCTGGAAAAGGAGCCACAGGGGAGGCAGGAGGGCGGCTGGTAGCTCCCCTGTAGAGCTAGCTGCCAGATCCCTCCCTGAACAGTGCTCCTCCAGAGGGCAAGAGGGAAGAGTCACCACAATGGGAGGGGGCACTCAAGTCCATCTGTCCATCCCCAACCCACAGGTCTGCTTAGTTATCTGCAAGTGATTCCATCAGCAGCTCAGTGATCCAGCATGCACATACTGAATATTCAACATGTGGGCACACTGGTTAATTCCATCCTTATTTCTTTCTCTTTCACCTCCGCTGTATGCCACCCACCCTGCCACCTGACTTCTGAGCTCCAGTAGAACCTCTTCCAGTGAATGAATGAATGAATGAGTGAATGAATGAGGCATAGGAAAGACACCATGGAACTCCTGTGGAGGGGGCTGTCCTGGGGCCACTCTGCAGCCTCCTGATCCCACAAAGTCACACCCCATGGAGGAGTGAGTGCAAAGAGGCTCTGAGGACTTCCCCCACCCCTAGGCCCGAACGGCCACAGGACCCCTGACTGCTTTGTCAGAAGCTGACACTGGGCGGCCAAGGGCACTGCCCTGTGCCATAACTGCAGACAATTTCCACTGTAATAACTGAAGTGGCCCAAGGAGGCTGTGTGGGACACGCCAGCCCTAAAGGGAAGCTGGATGCCCTCTGCTGGGGAACTGTTAATGCCCCCCGGGGCGGGCCGCTACATAGGCAGGGGCAATCCTGCACCTGGAGTCAGGGTGGGGGACCCCACACTGAGCATGGACCTACGCCTGCCTCGGGGACGGCCCCCCGCCTGCCTTGCTATCCAGCAGTTTCAAGGGGAATAAATATTAAAGCAGATGTGGCACAGTTACTCTACCCTCTTCAGAGCACTATTCACATTTATTCTCTGATTCTGCCTCAAAATAAATCTCCGTGAAGTGAGAGTATTTAAGCTCATTTCACAGATCAG
The DNA here is from genome assembly GCF_004348235.1 of Phoca vitulina. Lineage (NCBI taxonomy): Eukaryota > Metazoa > Chordata > Mammalia > Carnivora > Phocidae > Phoca > Phoca vitulina. The sequence goes on from NW_022589725.1 coordinate 36,052,174, forward strand.
GAAAGAGACCCGACACTTTGAGGGCAATGGCCACCATAGAGCCTCTGGGCTCTCCTTACTTGCAAACACATTCCGAGGCCTCAGCCCCTGGCTACACCCTTTTCAAACAAGAGGGTGAAAGTGAGTTGTGGTGCTGCCCAGAGTCTCCATGTTGGCAGGGGCACCTTCACACCTCCCTCCCACCAAATCCTCCATTCCCTGCTCTCTCCGCACACCTCACAGCATGTCTTCTCTTCCTCTGGCCCCTAAAAAATCATGCCCATGGCTCCCAAGCCAGCCAGACTGTACGGCGAGATGAACATTCCCCCAAAGCCTGGTGCCCACGGAACCACCACTATTCCAGGTGCAATCAACACTGAGCAGAGGGGAACGGAATCTGTGGAAAAATACAAATTCGTCAGCCAATCAATGCCTACAGTATAAAATTAACCAAAGAGAGGGTGGTAATGAGCGCGTGTTGATAGGAAGCATCATGGGGATGGCAGTGTAGCCCCAAATCTTTCCGATGAGCCAGAGTATGACCTCCCTGAGGCCATGGGGCAGCGGTCCCTCTCTGCTCACGCCGGTGTGTGTGCAAGCAGCCTGGGATGGATCCTTCCCCTGCCCCTCCGTCCCTTGCAGCGAACTCTGATCGAAGGTTCTGCGGGCTCAGCCATGCAGGCAGCCACTTTTCATCCACATCTGTTTGCGTTCCCGGAAACTTCCTGCAGTGCTTCAACTAAAGAGACTGGACTGCGCGCCCCCTCTCTTGTATGACAGCCCATTAAGAACAAAGTCTAAGCAGCAAAACCTTCACCTCGTCCTGGCTTTCATGGATTGAAATTAAATTCAGCTGTAAGCTCAACTCCACTTTAATGTCCTCAAAGAAACCCTCCTCACTGCCTTTAGCGTACTTCACACCCCTTGATTCTGAGCCAACCTTTCTGGAAGAGCTGGAACTCAGTGAGAAGAGACCAGTGTGTGTTAAAACCAGGGCATGGGGGTGGAGGGGTAAGAGGAGGTGTCCCTTCAGGGGCCACAGAGCCTCCCAGGGGCCAGATACAGACAGGAGACAGTGGATCACTTAATAACAGTTATATTATTTTTGCTTTTATGTTAAAGGCAATTGGTCCATTTTTTATTTATTGCATATGGTATCAATTAAGAATACAACTTTATTATTTTACGGGTGGAAAGGCAATTTTCCAAACACCAGAGAGCAGGGAGTATATCCACACTTCCTGCTGGGTGCCCCAGCCCTGACACACGGGACTGGAAGGAGGCCAGGGGCAGGGCTGAGAACTCACAGGGCTCTCCCAGCCCCCAGCAGGGGAGGCTCCCAGGGGTGACCTGCGGCAGAACACCACCAGAGCTCTGAGCCACAAGAGCCTGTCCTCTGGAGAGCCTGATGTCCTACCACATCCCTGAGCTCAGGGGCCCATGCCCTTCTCGGTAAAAGCAAGGGAGGCACCGAGAAATGAAAACTGTTCGCAGGTCTGAAGCTGTCCCTCAGGTCTCAGTGGGTGTGGGCCAGGCCAACCTGAGTCTCTGCGGTGGGATTTGAGGTGAGTGACTTAACTGCATCTGAGAATAGGGATGAGGAAGCTGACTGCACAGGGCTGGGGGCAGATTAGAGTTCTTAAGAATTAGGGCCCCTCTGAACTGTCCTACACTGTTGGTGGGAATGCAAGCTGGTGCAGCTACTCTGGAAAACAGTATAGAGGTTCCTCAAAAAGTTGAAAATAGAGCTACCATACGATCCAGCAATTGCACTACTGGGTATTTACCCCAAAGATACAAACGTAGGGATCCGAAGGGGTACATGCACCCCAATGTTTATAGCAGCAATGTCCACAATAGCCAAACAGTGGAAAGAGCCAAGATGTCCATCGACAGATGAATGGATAAAGAAGATGTGGTACATATATACAATGGACTATTATGCAGCCATCAAAAAGAATGAAATCTTGCCATTTGCAATGATGTGGATGGAACTGGAGGGTATTATGCTGAGCGAAATAAGTCAATCAGAGAAAGGCATGTATCATATGACCTCACTGATATGAGGAATTCTTAATCTCAGGAAACAAACTGAGGGTTGTTGGAGTGGTGGGTGGGAGGGATGGGGTGGCTGGGTGATAGACATTGGGGAGGGTATGTGCTATGGTGAGGGCTGTGAATTGTGTAAGACTGTTGAATCACAGACCTGTACCTCTGAAACAAAGAATACATTATATGTTTTTAAAAAAAAAGAAGAAGAAGAAGATAGCAGGAAGGGAAAAATGAAGGGGGGGAAATCGGAGGGGGAGACGAACCATGAGAGACTATGGACTCTGAGAAACAAACTGAGGGTTCTAGA
>NW_022589725.1:36054611-36156257 GCF_004348235.1 Phoca vitulina
TTTTGTTGTTATCCTGCCAGTTTTCAGGGACACTTTTGTCTCACATAAGGGAATTTGAAAAGTGAGTGGCCTAGTTTTACTTCATATTTATGAAACTAGGAAGCATAGCCAACTTTGCTCCTTTTTTCAAAGCCTGAACTTGACCTGGTGTAAAGCAATAGGGAAAAAATAAAGGGAAGGAGGAAGGGGAGTAGGATCAGGCTTTGAAGGTGAGAGGACAAGAAAGATTTACAATGAGCTGGGCCTTTACAAAGGTAAAAAAAATTAATTACACAGTCTTCATTGAAGATAATGCCATAGAGAACAGAGTTTTCTCTTCCCCCCTCAGGCTGTTGGCCTAAAGTACCCAGAGACAGGGATGGGAACCAACCCCCAGCTCATCTCAGAACCAGGAGACAGGAAGCCCCTACTTCCATGAGTCACTGGCTTGGTGGCCGACTAGGATTCTAACACACAGAAACTATCTTGTGTGTGAAAGTAATTATCAAAAACCTTTCTTCCCTCTAGTTCCTCGGGGCTGGGGGGTTAGGCAGAGAACAACCCTCTCTCAGGGCGAGGGGAAGCCAACTGAGCTGGGTGGGCCGGCTAGCCAGGTGGGGGTTGGGAGGAGCCCTGGGCATTGACAGATGCCCATAAGAGATACCAGCAGCCGCCAGGCTCTGCCCCAGGGGACACTCTCCCGGAACACATCCGCCCCAGGGCTCACCCAGCTCTTCCAGGGTCTCTCCTGGAAAAGGGGGCCAGCCCAGGGCCAGAGGTTGTTCCAACCACAGTGTCCCCTGCATGTCCTGTCCCCCTCCTGCCCCAACCACAAGCAGACATATTTGGGGAGAAAGCGAGAGCAAAGGCATAAAACTGGCCCGGAGTAAACAAGTAGAGAAGATGTTCCTCCATCAAAAGAATAGGGGAGGTTTTCAAAAAATGTCATGGAAATAGAACGTGGGCTTCTTAGGGAAGATAGAAGTCCCCAGGCTGGTGGTGAGGAAGTGATGTACACATCTGTGTGTAGTGAATGTGTGTGCACGCTAGAGTATCGAGAACACAAACATTGCTTCTCAGTGTTGTCTTCATGGTATGGCGTGACAAAGCTGCCTCATGCCGTTTCAGCCACATGTCAGCTGGTGGGAAGGGAGAAAGGGGGCACACACAGTTCCATTTAAAATCTCAATGACTGGGCGCCTGGGTGGCTCAGTTGGTTGAGCGACTGCCTTCGGCTCAGGTCATGATCCTGGAGTCCTGGGATCGAGTCCCGCATCGGGCTCCCTGCTCAGCAGGGAGTCTGCTTCTCCCTCTGACCCTCCTCCCTCTCATGCTCTCTGTCTCTCATTCTCTCTCTCTCTCAAATAAATAAATAAAATCTTTAAAAAAAAAAATAAAAAATAAAATAAAATCTCAATGACAGACTTTGCACACCTGCTCACATCCTATTGGCTGGAAGCAGGTCACATGACCACAGCTAAGTGCAAGGGAGGCTGGGAAATGTAATGTCCAAATGGGTAGTTACACACCGGACAAAAACTCAGTGGCTTCCATTATTAAAAGGAAGATTGGAAAAATAGACGGTAGCTGTTTCCCACATGTGTGGCTGGGAAGGACTCAGCCATGCAACACAGAAAATGGAGTACCAGGGAAGCTCTACCCTTTCAGCCTTGTCCCTGGAATAAAGATTTCAAGTAATAAATTTCAAGAGTTATGGTCCTACTTCCTAATGAGCCAACCTTGTTGTGTAGATGGATACATCAGGATGACTGACAAAGGCTGATGTTACTGAACATTCAAAACATATAACCACGCCCTGTGCTGTTCTTATGCTCATCAAAAAGGCTTCAACTCATAGTTTGGCTTCCTACCTCACTTGCCAGGGGAGGCGAAGGTGTTGACAGACAGAGGCTTACAAAGAAATTTGGTCCACTGAGAATTTCTCACTTCACCTGGAAAATTAGTAAACTGGCCCTCTGATTTATACATCCATCTCTTGTGAGTTTTGCCAATGTGAGTCAGCACTTCCAATTCTGCTCAACTCTGGGGAATCAAAGACTCTGAACATCTGAGGGCCAGCTCCTGAACCAGAAGCAGGCCTGGACCAGAAGCAGGTCACTGACAGAACTAATGAACTCAATGTACTGCAGAGCTGGCTTTAATTTAGTTGACATCCCTATCACCACAACCTTGTCCATTAATAGCTGTCCTGTGTGATTTGCTGTTGGCTCCAAGTTCAGGCAGAAGCCCAAAAGCCACAAGGCTGGAGCCCACTCTCGCTTTGAAATTAAAGGGCATTCCATAGGCCACGGTCCTGAGGTGTGAGAGGCTGTGGCTGGGATGGGGGGGGACACATGGGGATGGCTCTTTGTAGACGGAGGTGGGTGGCTGCTGCGTCCATCCTGCTGAAAGGGTTGTACTTTCACACCAGAGGACACTGGGGGTCACAGAGCTACCGTCATCTGAGTGGCCGGCTTTCACGGAAGCCGCTCCTTTAGCAAGTGAAGGAGTTGCCCCCCATCACAGGTTTCCCGCACCGCCTGCTTCGCAGCTTCAACAAGCCAGTGACTCCAGATGCTTAGATCTTCCCCTCAGACCTAAAGCTAAAGGGCTTTGTGAAACTGGGGTGGCATGTGACTGGTGGGAAGTGAGCAATCATTTCTGAAAGCAGTGACAGAGCCTCTGCAGGGCCTGGGAGGCACTGGGCAGGCCGTGGGGAACATGGGCCCACAGACTGCAGAAGGCCAGGGCTGCCCTCACTGCCCCACCCCCGCTCAGTCTGCGCAGGGGGGACCCTCCGGAGGCCAGAGGGGCGTGTGGAAGCAGGACGGTCTGGACTGCATCCTGATATATCTGAAAGCCTTTGTAAACAGCTGTTGAATTAAAAAGGGAAGAAAGGATTCTATCTTCCGTGAAATCTCGATTCGGATGCAGGGCCGGGAGTGAGGGCCTCTGGCTCACAGCCATGTTTCTCCACCAGGGACCTCACCCCAGAGGCGGTCAGGAGCCGGACTGGCCGTGGTCAGCCCTGCTGGGCAGCATTTCAAGAGGAACCTTCAGGCTGGAAGAGGACACCAGCAGCCACAAGGAGAGGGACAGGGAGTCAACCTCTCCCTGGAGCGCCAGACCCAGCACCTTGTCCCTGGACCGCATGGGAGCTGGGGAAGGAAGCAGGCCTAACGGAAGCCGGGGCTCCTGCAGGACTTACTGGAAAGAGAGCGAGGCTGGCAGTCGGACATGTGGAGTTGAACTTGGCCCCAAGCCTCACCCGCTGGGAGATCTTAGGCACATGGCTTTGTCCATCAGCCTTGGGTTCCACAGCCCTGAAACAGGGACTCGCTTGCCGCCCATGACCGCGGAGATCGGCAAGTGTGTGCGCGCCCGCGTGCCCCTGGAGACTGGGGCCCTCGCTTCCAGATGGCTTCCAGGAGCACTACTTTCACCCGTCAGGCTGTTGATTTCTAGAAGGAGGTAGGGGAGGGCAAGGAACTTGGTAAACCCGGGCTGAAACTGTGTTAAAGAGCTTTCTTCCAAACTGGAATTCTCAGGGCCTTCAATTTGGGAATATTCATTTTGAATTTCCAGGAAGGAGGTTAATGACCATTTTCCAAACATATTTACCTACAGGACCCTTTCTTGTGGGTGGCACTGATTCAAATCATCCCAAAGCACTGAAAATCACCTGGAATATTAAGCCCTTTGTTGAATAATTTGAGGTTGCTCTGCACCATGATACGTAACACTCTTAATCACTAAATAACGTTTATTAGCAAATAACAAAGAATATAGTACAGATTCTGCTGTCCAACTGCGTGGCCGTGGCAGACTACATCGGTTTGTCTGTCGCGTCCCTCGCTCTGCACAGCCCCCCGCTTCCAGCCCCGGCGCACAGAGATGGGCATTCACAGCCCGCAGCTGCACACAGTCGTTGGTCTGCAGGCGGCTCTGCCCCCCAGCAGGGCCCCTCAGACCCTTCACAGCACAGCCACGTGGAAGTTGGGGACAGACTCTTGGGGAACGAATGGCAGCCACAGCAGGTAGGGAAGCAGCCAGACCCAGAGGGAACCCAGGTGAAGAGAGGGTGAGAGAGGGCCTGACAACATCCTTGCACCCCCAAATGTTGCGACCTCAAGACCCAGACCTGAGCCTCCCAGTCACAAGAACTATGAAAATCCTTTTTATGCCTAAATGGATATGAATGGGTGTGAGTCTGCTCAGCCTGCCATAACAAAGTACAAGAGACTGAGGAGCTTGAACAATGGAAATTAATTTCCTCACAGTTTTGGAGACCACAAGTCCACGCTCAAGGTGCTAGTTTCTCCTGAGGCCAATCTCTCCAGCTTGCAGTTGGCTTCCTTCTGCCTGTGTCTCCATTTGGTATTCCTTCTGTGAGTGTCTGTGTCCTGATCTCTTCTTTTTTTTTTTTTTTAAGATTTTATCTATTTATTTGAGAGAGAGAGCATGTGCACATGCGAGTGGGGGGCGGGAGGGTGGGGACAGAGGCAGAGGGAGAGAATCTCAAGCAGACTCCCCGCTGAGTTCAGAGTCTGGTGCGGGGCTTGATTCCAGGACCCTAAGATCATGATCTGGGCTGAAACCAAGAGTTGGACGCTTAACGGACTGAGCGACCCAGGCGCCTCCCTAATCTCATCTTCTTAAAGGACACCAGTCATATCAGACTACAGCCCACCCTAGTGACCTCATTTAAACTTAGTCACCTCTTTGAAGACCTCACATTCTGAGGTCCTGAAGGTTAGGGCCTCAACATAGGAACTTGGGGGGCACATGATCCAGCCCATAACAGCTCACTAAACCATGCAGCTTATAAATGTTGAACTGGCATTTGAACCCATTCATGTGGTCTTATAGCTAGTTCTTTATGTACTGATATGCTTTCTAACTAGTTTGTTCTGCTGCCTTAAGTCCTCATTAGAACAAGATAGGAAATACATAGTCTCAAAAACAGCAACTAGGTTATAAGATTAATCTTTTGCTTCCTTTGAATATTTTATAGTGCCTGACCTACTGCCTTGCACAGATTCAGGGTTCAATGAATATTCATGAGCTACAATTACAAATTCTGTGCTTGAGCACTAAGAACCCTCAGGCCTTGAAGGCACTCACTGTGCTCTGCCCAGGGGAATCCAGTGCGGGCTGTGACACTCAGCGGGCTCCCAAGCCATGCCTTGGAATGGAGGAAGAAAATACTAGAACTTTTTTATTCACATTTATTTTAAACTGGAAACATAAGATATGTATATTAGGTTTCATTAATATTTCATATGTGATTAACCGTAGCACTCATGTGTGACTTTAAAATGTACATATCTGGGTTGTGCTCAAGTTTTTTAACTGATGGGGCATGATCAAAATGCATGCAGAGCATCGTTCTAATCATTGGAGCCTCCAAAGTCCTGAGGCCTGGTTGGTCATAGATAGTTGGTTCTCAATAGTTCTCAGTGCTGGTCCTGAGACCAGCAGGATCAGCATCTCCTGGAAATGTCTCAGAAATGAATATTCTCAAGCTCCATCTCAGACCCACTGAAATCAGAAACTCTGGAGGTGAGGCTCAGGAATCTGTGTGTCAATAAGCCCTCTAGGGAAGGTTGAAACACCTCTACAAAAAATCCAATACCAAGTTCATGTACTTAGAGGACTGCTCAGGGCCAAGTGAGCGACGATGTGACTAAACATACATTAAGTTCATTTGATATACCTGCCCCCTGCAAGTCAATGACTAAGATCACAGTGACACGAGTACATGAGTGTGGTATGTGCCTTTGCCACTTTACCGTGACAGCATAAAATGGGGCCCCGAAACTCTTTGACATTCCTCCCAGAAAGAGGTGGGATCTGCTCTGTTGGCCAAAGCGTCACAACCCACCCAGACTCAAGCTCCTCTCACTTCATGGAGAACACAGAAATGTAAAGACTAGGTGACATGGATAAGCAGGTGGCAGAGCTAAGTGAGACCCTGTATAGGAAAACATAGGAAAAGATCACAGACTTTCAAGTGAGACCAGCCCAGGTTTGAATCCCAGTTCTGCAGCTTTGAACAATTTTCCAAGTACCATCTTTATTTCAGCATCAACAAGTAGATCAAGTAAAATGAAATAAGGGTTACTAGGCAAAGGGCAGTCCCTGGCTTCCAGGAGCTCTTGTGTATGGCTGTTATCACAGCCCCATGCTATCTTAATAGGTTTCCCCACATCACCTGGCCAAGTGAGTCCATCCATCCCAGGACTTCTTGTGGGTGTGAGTTCACCTGGAGAGCCCAGTGCTGTTCGGCTTGTCCAGCCCCTGTGGAAGACCCCAGCCCTGCAGAGCACCCACCCAACAAGAGCTGTCCCTCAAACACACACCAGCCTTTTGCCTACCACCACCATTATGGAGACATGGACAGGAATTAACCAACTGCAGAGACAGGATAAAAATCCTGGAAAGGGTGAAATAAGGAAATGTGATCCTGGCTTGCCTCCCTGCCACTGCGGCCCTCTCATTTTCAAAGTGGGGCTGTATACCTCTACCCCTGCCTTTCTTTCTCTTTTCTTTTTTTTTTAGGATTTTATTTATTTCTTTGAGAGAGAGAGAGAGAGAGCACAAGCAAGGGGAGGGGCAGAGGGAGAGGGAGAAGCAGGCTCCCTGTTGAGCAGGAAGCCTGACATGGGACTCGATCCCAGGACCCCGAGATCATGACCTGAGCCGAAGGCAGATGCTTAATGGACTGAGCCACCCAGATGCCCCAAGTTTAATTACCCCTGCCTATTCTGAGAGCAGTACTGCCCTAGGTGGGGAAGGAGGACACAAGCAACAGAGAACAAGCTGCTCCATGCCTAGCACTATCACAGAGACTGCTCTAACTTCTGATCCTAGTACCAGGTGGTAGATTTTTTCCTTGTGCCTTTTGGAGGAGTTCCTGGCTTATATCAGTTCCAGGTCAGAGTCTTGCCTCTCTTCAGCTCAGTACTTCCCGGGGCAAGAACGTGTTCCTCAGGTTCCTGACTCCATGCCTAGATCCCTGCCACCCAGTCTTAGATTTCCCTGATGTCAATGTTTATTAGCTTAGATTGGTTTGATTTGGGTTCAAGTGCACCAAAACAGTGGTTTGAACAAGATAGACATGTCTCTCTCATGCATAAAGGAAGAACAGAGAACAGAGATAGGCAGCTCTTAGTTGGCAAGTCCAAAATATCAGGGACCTGCCTGTCCTGCTGCTCCATATTCTTTGCACATCACATAGTGGGCCAGGATAGCTGCTTAGGCTCCAGCCATCACATCTACATTCTAGGCAGCAGGAAAGAGATAGAAAAAAGGAAGCCTGTCTTCCAATAAGATTGTTTGAAAGCCCCATAAAACACTTCGCTTTTCGTCACTTTGGCCAGAACTGAGTCACATGCCCATATCCAGCCTCAAAGTGTTACAGAACCTGGACTGGACCGCCCGATGGAAGAACCAAGCAGCACTTGGCGATCTTGGAGGATAGGAGGTTTATTTAACACCGGCGCGGGAAGTGGAGCAGAGAGAAGAGCCCAGAAGAGCCCCGGGGCAGGGGCTGGGACTCCCTTGCTGGCTCGGTCGGCCATCTTAGGACACAGATTTTTCCTTATCATTCCCCCCTTTGATGCCCCTTTAAACACCTAGTTTAGAGGGCATTTTCATCTTCTAAGGGGCAATAATGAGTAAGGAGCAACTAGAGTCTGATCTTAGCCATTTGAGCAGTGATAAACCTAGTAAGGGCATTAAGAATACAAGGACTAAATGCTACTATGAGGAGGAGCATTAGGAGGGGGCCGATGAGGGGGGCGAACCAAGGGAACCATTGTGAGAGGGAATCCCACCAAGTGTTTCCCACCGATGATTTACTCATTCCTGTAATTGGGTCAGAGTTTCTTGGGCCACCCCCAACTCATTAGCATAGAAACAACATTCCTCCTGTAAGAAGAGGCAGAGACCCCCCTGCGCAGCCGTGAGCAAGTCAAGCCCACATCTGTTTTGGAGGACCACTGAGGCCAGTGAATTGAGTTGGCGCTGCAGGGCCAGGGCCAACTGAGTGAGGGCGGAAAAGTCCGTCATGAGTTGTTGAGTTAACCCCTGGTACTGAACCTGAGACATCCTGACGCCAGTGGCGCCGAGGGCAACACCTGATGTGGCCAGCAGGCTCACGATAAGAGGGATGGCCACGGGGGAGTGTCAAGGGTGGCTAGGAGGCCTCCGTATGAGTGGGGCATCGCTCCCGGGGAGGACTGAAAGATCGGGTAAGAGACTAACAAGCATGCATGATTGATTGTGTGGGGTGATGCAGATGTATACACCTTGATCACAAGCCAGAAAAGTGTTGTTAGGTACACAAACCCGGCTGTGGCCCGTGATGGGAGAGGCAGAGTTGCCATACAGCAGTACCAGAGCCAGAAAGGGATAATCTGAGGTCCCCGGTGCCGAGGTGGGAGGTGACATGGTGGACTGGTTGAGGATGACACCTAGGTATTGGACGGGACCGGGCTTCATACAGATCCAGCAGTCAGACACTAGGGGTGGATTTGAGTGGTTAAGTGCTTGGTGGGAGGCATTAATCATACCTAACAGTTGCGCTATAGATGCTTGCTGCGTGTGGCTGGGGGACCCAGGGATGTGCCAGGGCGAGTTATTTTCTCTCTGACTCTGAGGTTGACTGCAAGGCTTGGGGTGAACATGGACTTAATCATAAACTTGGCCATGGGGTCAGTCCCTATAGAGTGATATTGGCCCAAAAGGAGAGTGATTCCTGTGGCCCATGGTGTAGCATTGGGTTCTAGGACTGAGAGAGTGAGTGGCATACAGTGATTGTTAGGGCAAGAGGATGGGGTGGTGTTGTGTGACAAGGAAGTCCAGATGTCACTTCGCTATTTGAGGCTCCACCACCCATTGGACCATTGTTCCATTCCCAGCCAAGTTGCCACCCATGACTCGCATCCCCAGGCTTGTAAGAAGAACTGGGGTCAGGTGTTTGGCTGTTGAGGCGTAGGGCCCCCACAGATGTAGATATCTACCAGCCGGTAACCTGAGTGAGGGCCATGGTAGGAACACCATCTATAAGGTTCCCAGGAGGTATCAAGAAGCTGGCATCCATCAAAATGGAGGTTAACCTTTGGTGTGTGCCCATCCCAGGTGGAAGAAGTCAGTGGCGGTGCTGGTGCGGGATTGAGGGGGATAAGCTGGAAAGTCCATTTGCCAGTAACAGTGATACGAGAGTTGTCCCCCTTGCCTAGCCGGGCAAGCTAGAGACAGTGAGGAGGAACAGCACACCAGGTAGCAGAAGACCGGGACTGACTAGGGCCAGGAAAACCATGGTGAAATGTGCTCAGGAGTAGACAGCAGATGGCCAGTAAAAGTGGGGTCTATGACCTTAGTTAGAGGGAGCCATCGTGGCTACCCCATCAGCAGATGAAACCTGTGGACAAGTAAGTGCAGTAATACACCCTAGGGTCACCCAATAAGCAATGGCAATAGTAAGCCTCTAGGGGAAAGTCCAGTCAGGAGGGGCAACAGTGTACAATCCGACTCCCAAGATGAGGGAAATCACGCTGATGAGAGCCAGGGAACACGGTGAGCAGGTGTCCATCAGTCGATGGGGTCTTGTTGAAGGTGAAGCCAGAACGGGTTCGTGAAGTCTGGCTGGACTCTCCACTGGTGCAGCTCCTCATCCGAATGATGAGCTTTCTTCACTTTTGAATGGTGGACCCATGGGGTGACACCTGAGACCTTGAGGGCAGTAGGGGTGGTTAGAACAACAGTGTGGGGCCTTGTCCACTGCAGTTTGAGGGGGTCTTTCTTCCAATCTCTGACCCAACTGAGTCCCCTGTCTGGAAGGAGTGTACCTGAGACCCTAAGGAGATTGGGGCTTTCTCGATGGTATACTTTTGTAATTTATTTAGGGTGGCCCCCAGGACCTGAAGCTGCTCCTTTATTTTTTTATCTCCAACCTGATATAATTTTCCTGGAAGGCTTCCCAAGCACTGGGAAGGGAGGCCATCCATATATTAATTTGAGTGGGGAGAAACCTGATGTCCCCAGCATGCAGCGAGCACGCAGGAGAGCTAGGGGTAGCCGAACCAGCCATGGGAGGTTAGTCTCCTGACAAAACTTTGCTAAGGTTCCCTTGAGGGTGTGATTCATTCGCTCTACTTTCTCTGAACTTTGGGGCCGGTAAGCGTTGTGGAGTCTCCAGGTGATGTTGAGAGATTTGGTCAAGACCTGTACAACGTCTGCCACAAATGCGGGTCCATTGTCACTATGGATTGTTAACGGCAGGCTGAACCGGGGCATGATCTCCCGCAAGAGGAATTTAGCTACTTCCCGGCTTTGCTCCGTCCTAGTCAGGAAGGCTTAGACCCACCAAGAGTATGTGCATACTATTACTAGGAGATATCTGAACCCCCTGCTTGGCTGCATATCTGTGAAGTCTACCTCTAGATCTTCGAAGGGGGTTGCTCCCATCCTCTGGACACCTGGCTGGGGCCATGGTGCAGACCGAACATTATTTTTAGCACATATTATGCACCATTCACTCGTTGCTCGGCACAGTGCTGGCAGCTGACTGATGCAGTAGTGCTTCTGGAGAAGGGCCTCTAATGCAGTTTTCCCCAGATGAGTGAGTTGGTGGTATTCCTTGACTAGACGCCCTCCAGTTGCTGTTGGAACAAAGATGCGCCCGTCTGGCATCATCCACCATCCCTTTTCAGCCAGGGTGGCTCCCTCAGCCATGGCCCATTCTTTCTCCTTTTTAGTGTAACTGGGCGGAGGGACTTCTTCCGGGGGTGTCAGGGTCATGGTGAGGGAAGGGGCTCTGTCCATGTCCTCACTGGCTGTGGTCTTGGCTGCCTCATCTGCCAGACGATTTCCCCGTGCTATGGGGTCGTCTCCTTTCTGGTGTCCCTTACAGTGCAGGATTGCTACTTCCTTTGGAAGCCAGATGGCTTCAAGGAGTCTCAGTATCTCCTCTTTGTTCTTGATAGCTTTTCCTGCTGTGGTTAGGAGGCCCCTTTCCTTGTAGATGGCTCCACGTATATGTACAGTAGTGAAGGTGTACCCAGAGTCAGTATAGACGTTGACTCACTTGCCTTCACCGAGGTGAGGGCTCGGGCTAAGGCATATAGTTCAGCCCATTGAGCTGACCATCCAGCTGGTAATGCCTTAGCTTCTAGGACTTCAGTGGTTGTGGTTACTGCATAACCTGCTTTCCGGGCACCCTCTTGTAGGTAACTGCTGCCCCGCTGAACAGCGTGAGCTCTGGATTCTTTATGGCTTGATCCCGCAGATCTGGATGGCTCGAGTAGACTTCATCAGTCACCTTGGAACAGTCATGTCCTGGTTCCCTCTTCCATGGGGAGAAAGGTTGCTGGATTTAATGTCCTTACTGTTTCGAGGGTGACCCGCAGGTTTTCACAGAAGAGCCCTTGGTATTGTGCTAGCCGAGAGTTGGAAAGGAAGCGGTGTCCCTGTGCATTCATGAGGGACACAACTGTCTGAGGGACCTTGACGTTAAGTTCTTGGCCTAGGGTGAGCTTGTCTGCCTACTTGACGAGTAGGATTGTGGCTGCCAGTGCCCTGAGGCATGGTGGCCATCCTGCTGCCACGGGGTCCAGCTTCTTTGACAGGTATGCAACTGGCCGTTGCCAGGGCCCAACAGTCTGGGTCAGTACCCTGAGTGCTATCTTTTCTTTTTCATGCACAAAGAGATTGAAGGGTTCCTCTACATCTGGTAGGCCCAGGGCTGGAGCCTGCCCCAGGGCGGTCTCTATCTCTGTGAAGGCGGCTTCTGCTTCCTCAGTCCAGGCAAGGGGTTCTCAATCTGGCCCCCCTAAGAGATCATAGAAGGGTCTTGCTATTGCCGAGAACCCAGGGATCCAGATGTGGCAGAATCCTGCAGCCCCCAGGAATTCTCGTAGGCCCCTTTTTGTCTGGGGCTGTGGCAGGGAGATGATGACCCTCTTCCTCTCTGACCCTCGTTCTCTTTTCCCTTGAGTGAGGAGAAAACCAAGGTATCGGACCTATTGTTGGCAGATCTGTGCCTTCTTCCATGAGGCTCGGTATCCCAAGTCTGACAGGAGCTGTAGGAGGGCCTTTGTGCCTTTTGTGCAGTCTTCTTGTGTGTCACTGGTGAGGAGGAAGTCATCCACATACTGGAGGAGGATGCATCACGTGGCCTCTCTTGGGAAGCTGGCGAGATCCACGGCCAGTGCTTCCCCAAAGAGGGTTGGTGAGTTTTTAAACCCCTGCGGGAGGTGTGTCCAAGTTAGTTGCATCTGGCGCCCTGTATCATGTTCAGACCATTCAAAGGCAAACAGTGGCTGGCTCTGGGGAGCTAAGAGGAGGCAGAAGAAGGCATCCTTCAAATCTAGGCAAGTGAACCATCTGGCCGACCCTGGGATTTGGCCGAGGAGGGTGTATGGATTCAGGACCACTGGGTGCAGAGAAATGGTCACCTTGTTGATGGCCCACAGGCCTTGAACTGGTCAGTATCCCCCTCCTGGCTTCTTGACTGGCAGGAGTGGGGTATTCCAGGCCGACTGGCACTTGACTAGAATACCTGCATCTTTGAGTTTGGCCAGATGTTCTTGGATGCCAATCTTAGCTTCTTGTGGAAGGGGGTATTGCCTTTGCCTCTGAGGTTAGACTCCTGGGATCAGTTCAACAATGATAGGGGCCCGATTCTGGGCTAGTCCAGGTGGGTTGTTTTCAGCCCATACTGAAGGGAAAGTGAGTCCGATCTCCAGCAGGCTGCTCAGTTGGGCCTGGGCACAGAATAGCCTCCATTCTTCTTCCCTTGGCATGGTAATTGCTAGTACCAGTGACCCCGTCTCCTCTTGCCTTGGGTTCAATCAGAGGCTAGTGCGTCCAGTGGGCTCAAAGGTTATCTGAGCCCTAAGCTTGGAAAGTATGTCTCAGCCCAGGAGAGGGATGGGGTAATCAGGCAGATAAAGGAATTCATGTGGGACCTTGTGGCCCCTGAATTCGCACTGGTGAGCCTGGCAAAAGGGCTGTTGTATCGCCAGCATCCTGGTGGCCCCAAGGATGATCGCAGTCCTTTTGCTAAAAGGGGCCACTGGGGAGATGACAACAGAGTGCTCGGCCCCAGTATCAACCATGAAAGTCACTTCTTGGCCCCTACCTTCATTCTGACCATGGGCTCATGGGGGCCAAGGAGGAAAGAGCCCAGTCCCCCTCAGTCTGAGTCCATTCCCACAAGGCCTATGAGGTCCTCCTCTCAGGGTTCTTCCTGGGCTTCTGAGCCTTTCCCCGGATGGGACATTCATTTTTCCAATACCCTTTCTTCTTACAGTAGGCACATTGATCCTTTGCCAAGGGGGTTCTGGGCTTTCCCCCTTTCGGTGGCCAGGGTCTCCCTGCCTTTTTGTTGTCCTTTTCTTTCAGGGTGGCAGCAAGGAGGCTGACTTTCTTTTTCAACTTTTTATCAGCTTCGCATTCAGCTGTGACCTCCCTGTTCATGTAGACCTTATTGGCAATCTCTATTAGCTGGGTGTTGTTCATCCCAGTGAAACCTTCTAGTTACTAAAGTTTTTTTCTGATGTCTGGGGCAGCCTGAGCCACGAAGGAGGTGTTTACCATCTGTTGGCTTTCCTGTGCCTAGGGATCAAATGGAGTGTATATCCTGTAGGCTTCACATAGTCTTTCATAGTAGTCCCCAGGGGACTCCCCTGGTTGTTGAGTGACCGAGGATACCTTAGTCATGTTCATGGGTTTTTTAGCTCCTGCCCGGATTCCCCAGAGGAAGGCCTCCTGGTACCAGTGGATGTGGGCCTGTCCCTCAGTTGTGGTGAAGTCCCATGCTGGGTGCTCTTCAGGTGCAGCCATATTAGCCCAGGCAGCAGGGTTGATGACTCCTGCTGCTGCGTGCTCTTCTAGGTACTGTCATGGACTTTTCATTATTCTCTTCCTTTCCTCTGTGTTAAACAGGGTGCGGAGTAACTGTTGGCAGTCTTGCCAGGTTGGCCGATGAGTCTGGAAGAGGGATTCTATGAGGTCTACCATAGCCTGTGGTTTCTTAGAGTAGGATGGGGTGAGGAGGTCGGTGGTGGAGAAGGGCTGATAATACATCATGGAATGGCCAGATTGGACCGTCCTGTCTTCATCCCGCCTCTCGGGTTCCCGCATCTCTCATACTGGCATTTGGAGGGTGCTTGCGCCTGGCCTGGGGCACAGCCTGGCTGCTAGTCCTGGAGAAAGTGGATCTGGGCCTGGGGGCACCAGTGGATCCTCTGAGCCTGGGGGTGCCGGTGGATCCTCTGGGCCTGGGGGCGCCAGTGAAACCGATGGCGGCAGAGTGTCTGGAGCTGAAAGGCCAGGTGTAGATGGTCTTGGGGTTACGTACCATGGGGGCAGGATCGGTTCATCCTCAGGATCTCCTGCTAGGATTTGTGGAGACTGGGGCTTTTGCTGATTTTCTTTAGGTTGCATGGATGAGGTGATTAAGACCCTGGCCTATCCCTGCTTATTGCAAGCGAATCGCACCCAGGGGGGAAGGGTCTGAGCACTTCCTAGCCAGGAGTCAATGTATGGAAACTGGCCAGGGTGTCCTGGTTCTCCTGTTACGACTTGCTGTACTCGACGAATCGTTGGGACATCCAACGTCCCTTCTGAAGGCCACCCAACATTAAAGGTGGGCCATTCCAATTCACATAGAGTTCTCAACTTGCCAGGGTTCATCCTGACTCCATAGCCTCCCAAAAACCCCTTCTTGAAATTTTTGATCATGGTCTCTAGAACTGTAGGTTTACTCTGACCTGACCCCACGGTTATGTTCACATGTGCGGTGATGCAGAGACAGACAAGGGGAGGGTGCCTCATATGGTGAGGAGACCAATCAGATGCCCATCTGGCTGTCCCGAAGGAGTTTAGGTGAGGCTTAGCCGTAGCGGTCTCAGCATTGTGACTTATGATCGGATGCTTCCATAAACCATATGCCGTTCACCACGGAATCGCAGACAGGCCCACTCAGACTCCATAGGCTTCTGGGGACCTTAAGGGTGCCCGCCCGTGGAGTCATAGAATCAGTCCGACTGAGCAAGCCAGGTTGGACTGCACATTCACACTCCAGAAGTTATTACATTCCCTCCCTGGGAATCCCTTCCTGTGAGACCTCTAAGAGGTCTCTGGGAGGTGATCAGGCTCCCCTTCCACCCCGACGGGTGGGCCTATCTATGTCCTGGGGCCCCAGGCCTTACCGGAATCCGAGGTCGGGACCAGGTCCTCACCTGCCAAGTCTCCTTGAGTCCGGCGGGAACAGCGGAGCGGGGCCAGCCTGAGGCAACCGGGGCAGGAGAGTGGTGAAAATTAGGCGGGCACGCCTTCTCCATTAGGATCCCTCCTTCTGTCACCACCCTGCCATTGCCCCCAAACCAGTGGCAACAATGGGCCTGCGCGGTTGGGTTTCCCGGTCAGGAAACCAAATGTTACGGAACCTGAACTGGATCGCCCGATGGAAGAACCAAGTGGCACCTGGAGATCTTGGAGGATAGGAGGTTTATTTAATGCTGGCGGGCTCAGAGGAGAGTGGTCTCCAAATGTCTGAGCCCCGAGCACAAACAAAGGGGCAATTTATACACTTCTACTTCCCCATACTTGGCACTTTTGGCAAGTGCGCGAAGCGGGGCAGGGAGAAGAACCTGGAAGAGCCCCGGGGCAGGGGCTGGGACTCCCTTGCTGGCTCCGTTGGCCATCTTAGGACACAGGTTTTTCCTTATCAAAAGGATTTGGAAAATGTGAGAAGGCAAGAGTAGATGGGGGCAGACAGCCACGTCTCATGGTAGGAAACGGGCCCCACTCTTCCTTGATGTTGTGCCATGCTGCTCAAGAAACCTGCCCGTTTCCTCCTCTTGGATCTCCTCATGCCAGCCAGATGTTCTTTCACCCCTGGTGGAGCCACCAGGACCTCCCCTAAGCCTGGGACCAGCCCCCTGGGGGTCTCTCTGCCCCTGGGTCTGAGCCATCTCCAGCAGACAGGAGCAAGTCAGAGGCCAGGTCAGGGACAGGCAGCCAGGTGAAGGGGGACAAGGGGCCCTTCCCCAGCCTCAGAGACACGGGCTGCTCTCTATTGGATCCCCAGGCCTGGTGACCTGGATCTGCCCACAAAACAGCTGCTCTCACACCTCCCAGCTGATCCTCCACCCACACCCACAAGGGAGAAGTGGACCAAAGCCAATTCCACCCTCCATCTCTTACACATCCAGCTAGTGACTCAGCATGCAAGAGTCTGACTCATGCCAGCTCCTCTGCATCTTGTCAGCTGCCACTTTTCATGGGCATTCTGATTGCATGGGATCCCCAGAATTTCTCTGCTAACTCCAGGCAAGTGGGAGCATGTGTACTTCCTGTGGCAGAGGCAATTCCTGGGGCCCACACCCAGAGATCCCAACTCCACTGGTCTAGGGTAGGGCCGAAGAATCTGCATTTCTACAGGTGCCCTCAGACAGCACTACCATAAAACATAACACCCGCGGGATCATCCACACACCCACTCCAACGACGTGACTCCCATGAACATCTTACCACAGATCAGTGCTGCCCGGCATTGGACTTGGAGTCATAAAAGACTCCAGAAGGGCCTGTTCTTAGTAGCCATGAGCAGCTTTCAGCCTCTGCTGGACGAGTAACTGACCTGACCCTCATTAGCCACCGGTAACTTACAAAAGCCTGTAAAATGCTCTGAACATCCTCCACTTTCATGGTTGTGAAGCACTCCAAGAACATGTTTGTATATGCTCATCACTAGCATGGGGGTCCCCAGAAAATGTCAACATTTGGGTCAAAGAACATTGATAATTGCACATGATACCCAAATGTCACTTCATTAGCTAACCTGGTGCAAAGCAAGTCAGTCACAACAACAAATTAATGAGTGAGTCTAATTAAAAGGCTTGCTTACCAATATCCCCACAGTGCGCATGGCTCAGACTGCGTTTCCCGCACACACAGGCTGCCACCCAGCCCTCCAGGGCCACCTGGTGGGGAGACCTTCCATTTACTACCTGTCTTTCCAATTCCCCAAGGTTGGTCCTAATTGTAGAAGAGCTTTGATTTCCCCCCATCTCATGACATTTGACATTTTTAACTTTACAAGTGTTAGAACCATAAAACGTGAGGCAGAATATAATTGATGTGTCCTGACACGTTATTGTCATCCAGTGAAGATTTCAAGAAAAATCTCTCCCAAATCTTAGCCTTGAAGGGATCAGCAAGAATCATCCAGATCCTCTCTCCCACCCTTATTATATTTAGGCAGGACAAGAGACCCTATTCCCAGGACCAAGTGGACAGTGCATTTGCCCTTGGTGTTGACAATCCTCATCCTCCATGCTTCCGGTTCCTTTTATTTTAACTTCCTCCAGAAGGTACCATGGATGACTCACTCCTGTGCATCCACATCACTTTAGAAGACCTTGGTCCAGGTTTCTTCTGTTGGCTTAAGGCAGTTTGGTTTGGTTTTGGTTTGGTGTGGTCTGGTTTTTGTTGGGTTGGGTTGGGTTGGGTTGGGTTGGGTTGGGTTGGGTTGGGTTGAGTTGGCTTTTTTGCATCCAGGAAGAAAAGTGAGAGGATTGGGTCAGTCTTTGAAGTCTCTCTACCTTCTGTTTTCCTTCCTACTTTGACCTTAGTCTTTTGAAATTAAATATTATAAAAATTAACTAAGAATCTACACCAGAAGAAGGAGGAGGTGGGAGGAGGAGAAGGAGATGGGAGGAGGAGGAGGGAGGTGGGGGAAGGAAGAGGAGAAGAAGAGGAGGAGGAGGTGGGGGGAGGATGAGGAGAAGGGCAGGAGGAGCACTTTGTCCCCTCCCCCCTGCCCTGGGGCCTTCCCTGAACCCCAGGACTGCTCCAAGGCCCCAGACCTCTGCCCTGAAGTCCCCATCCCCTGACCCAGACATGAAGCCACTCTTCCTGGCTAGAAGGGTCCCTACCTTGTTCCCTGTGGCACCCCTAGACCCAGCACAATGCCAGCTCAGGGTGGGGGAAACTCGTCAGGGTTTTGACCCCCTCTAACTACCATCAAGCCCACTGCCTTTGTAAGGACAGTGGGAAAATACAACCTGCCACATGAGCATCAAGAGAGTGTACAAAGTTCTATCCACCAATGGAGCCATTCTAAAGACCCCAATAATCCTCCACACCTCATTATCATTCATATCTGTCCTCCCCACCATCCTGTGCCATCTGTGACCCTAAAACACTTCAATGTTGAGCCTAAGAAATACATGACAGTGTCAGTGATGCATTTCCATAGGGATGATGCTAAATGCACCCTGGAGTGTTACTGGATTCACACATGTCCAGAAATAACACTCCCACCTTCTTTGCCATAGGGTGGACCAACTAAACAGGGTGGAGCTGGTGTCGGGCAGGAATGCTTTGGCAGTCAGCACCTGAAAACTAGTCTAATAGATTAAAAATAGGAATGTATTGGCTCATGTAACAAGACATCTGGACATGGGCAGTTGCTGGTGTTGGTTCAGCTGCACAAAGATGTCTATCTTTTTCCCACTCTTCATGTGCTGTTTTGTCATCCTCCTATTCATTGCCTCATAGCCCCAAAATGGCTGTCACCACTCCAGGCATCATGGCCACATGAGCTAGCCAGGGCAGCAAGATTCCTTCTCTCAGCTTCTCTTACCTTTTATCAGGAAGCAAAAACATTTCCCAGCAGCCATCAGTACCAACTGATGAATATCTTAAGACTCATTGGCCAAGAGGACATGTGATATAATGAGCACTGGGTGTTATATTCAACTAATGAATCACTGAACATTGTATCAAAAAAAAAAATCTTCTTCCCTCCAAAAAAAATTAAAAATAAAAAAGACTCATTGGCCAGAAATGGATCACCCCCGGCTTTGAGGGAGGCTGGTAAAGTGAGGATTCAGGAAGATGATGTGGTACTGCCTTGGAGGGTCAGACCAGCCATGGTCACCCCTTGGGGCCAGGCACTTAGCTTCATGGCTCAAAAGTGGGGTTTGCTCAGCAAGGAAGAAATGGGGGCATGACTCCTGCAAAACCAACCACTGAAGTATTTGAGCTTTACAAAGAGAGTCCATGGAATTTAAGGAAGAGGAGAACATATATACCACTTTTGAGATTACAGAAAAAAGCATTTACTAAAATTTTTTAAAGATCCAAAATAAGCCGTTATCAAAAAGACCAGAGATAACCAAGTGCTAGTGAGGATGTGAAGAAAAGGAAACCCTTATGTGCTATCGGTACGGAAACACACTGGTATAGCCACTATGGAAACAGCATGGAGGATCCTCAAAAAATTAAGAATAGAACTACCATATGATCCAGCAATTCCATTTCTGGGTATATATCCAAAGAAATTGAAATTAGGATCCCAAATGGATATCAGTACCCCCGTGTTCATTGCAGCATTATTTACAACAGCCAAGACATAGACACAACCTAAGTGTCCATCAGTGAGTGGATGAATGGATAAAGATATGAGATAGATAGATAGATAGATATAATATTATTCAGTCATGAGAGAGAAGAAAATCCTGCCATTTACATATTATCTTGAGGGCATTATGCTAAGTGAGGTAAGTCAGGTAAATACTGCATGAAATCACTTATACATGGAGTCTAAAAAAGCTGAACTTGTAGAAACAGAGTAGAATGGTGTTTACCTGGGGCTGGGGGATGAGGGAAATAGGGAGATATTGGTTGAAGGGTATAAACTTCCAGTAATAATGCAAATAAGTTCTGAGGATGCAATGTACAACATGGTAACTATAGCTAATAATACTGTATTATATATTTGAATGTAACTAAGAAAAGAGATCTTAAATGTTCTCGTCATAAAAAAGAAATGGTAATTATGTAACAGGATGGAGATGTTAACTAATGCTATGGTAGTAATAATTTTGCAATATATAAGTGTATCAAATCAACACATTGTACTCTTCGGACTTACACAATGTTACATGTCAATCATATCAATAAAGCTGGAAAAAATTAAAATTAAAAATACTTAAAACCTTGGGGAACCTGGGTGATTCAGTCAGTTGAGCATCTGAGCTGATTTCAGTTCAGGTCATGATCTGGGGGTCATGAGATCAAGCTCCATGTAGGTCACCACACTCAGCAAGAAGTCTGCTTGAGATTCTCTCTCTCCCTCCCCCTCTGCCCTTCCCCCCTCCCAACTAAATAAATAAATCTTTTTAAAAAAAATACTTAAAAATAAAAATAAAATTAAAAAGCAAAATGAATGAACATTATGCTTATTATACCTTCGAATCTTAAGCCTTCCAGGCTGCCTTGTATGTCCAATTAGGATCTGTTTCTCTTTCTTTTGAGCATTAAGTTATTCCCTGTGTTATACTTGGTACCCAATCTAAAGAAATGGATGTAAATATGAGCCTTCTCTTTTCCCACAAATGATATTTTTACTCATGTGTCCCTGGTGTGTGCACTGAAGGAACCAACAACATCCCCATTCATGGTACACTGTGATACAGTGAGCTCGTGATGCAGGCAGGGGAAGTGCTGCAGACCCATTGCCACCCCACTTGAATGGCCAATCCAGCAGAGCCCCCTGCAAACACAGATGACAGAAGTCCTAGGCTTTGGGAAATCCAGATCATTTAATGCTGCTACACCCCACCAGGGGTCCAGATGGAAAAAGCCTGAGAGGCATTCAGTAGGAAAGAAGCCCCTGGGAAGTTTGTCATGGTGTAATTGGGAGGAAATCCCAGTTTTAAAAAAAGGAAAGGAAAGAGGATGTCAGTAACCAATATCAAGGAGGTGTTGTGAACTTCATTTTCATAGAAAGTTTGAAAGTTAAGCCCATCTCTGACCAGCAGGGTGGCAAAGGAAACCAAGCCCTCAGTAGAAGGTCAGTGTTTGGTCACAGCACACAAGAGGCAGGAGGATCCTATGAAAAGCTGGTGATGTAACAAAGCACGTTCACAATGTCACAGGGGCTCCCTGGGACTTGGAGATGTTTTAGGCTAGAATGCGGAAAGGTTTTATTTCATCTTAAAAAAAAAAAAAAAAATATATATATATATATATATATATACACACACATACACAACACACATATATATATACACACACACGTATATACATATGTATGCACACACATATATACACACACATATATACAAATATATATATACATACTTTATTTTTTCAGAGCAGTTTTAGGTTCACAGCAAAATTGAGCAGAAGGTACAGACATTTCCCATCTCTCCCTGTCCCCACAAATATATAGCCTCCCCATCATCATCATTACGCATCAGAATGGTATTATTTGCTACAACTGATGAACTTACATTGAAACATCATTATCATCCAAAGTCCATAGTTTACATTAGGGTTCACTCTTGGTGTTATACATTCTATGGGTTTGGACAAACGTATAATGATATGTATCAATCATTATAGTATCACACAGAGTAGTTTCACTGGCCTATAAATCCCCTGTGTTCTGCCTATTCATTCCCATGCTTCTCCCTAACCCCTGGCAGTTTTACCGTCTCTACAGTTTCTCCCTTTCTGAAATGTCATATAGTTGGAATCATCAAGTACGTCACATTTTCAGACTGGCTTTTTTCACTTAGTAATATACATTTAAGTTTCCTCCATGTCTTTTCGTGGCTTAATAGATCATATATTTTTAGCATCTAATAGTATTCCATTGTCTGGATGACCACAGCTTATTTATCCTTTCACCTTCTGAAGGACATCTCGGTTGCTTCCAAGTTTTGGCAATTATGAAGAAAGCTGCTATAAACATCTGTGTGCAGGTTTTTCTGTAGACATGTTTTCAGCTCCTTTTGGGTAAATAACAAGTAGTGTGATTACTGGATCTTATGAATAAAAGTATATTTAGTTTTGTAAGAAACTGCTAAACTGTCTTCCAAAGTAGCTGTTACCATTTTGTATTCCCTCCAGCAGTGAATGAGGGTTCCTCTTGCTCCACATAATCACCAGAATCTGGTGGTGTCAGTTTTCTGGGTTTGGGCCATTCAAATGTGTGTGTCATGGTACCATTATTTTAACTTGCATTCCCCTGCTGACATATGATGTGGAGCATCTTCTCATATGCTATTTGCTATCTGTCTACCTTCTTTGGTGAGGTGTCTGTTAAGGTCTGGCTCATTTTCTAATCAGGTTTTTTTGTTTTCCTGCTGTTGAGTTTTAAGAGGTCTTTATATATTTTGGACAACAGATCTTTATCAGATGTGCCTTTTGTAAATATTTTTCCCAGTACATGGCTCATCTTCTCATTCTCTTGACAGCATCTCTCACAGAACAGAAATGTTTAATTTTATCATTAATTTAATTTTATCAAGTCTCTTCTATTGATCATGTCTTTTGGTGTTGTATCTTAAATGTCATCACCAAATCCAAAGTCATCTAGATTTTCTCCTGTGTTATTTTCAAGGAGTCTTATAATTTCACACTTTATGTTCAGGTCTGTGATCCTTTGAGTTAATTTTCAGAAGGGTGTAAGCTGTGTTTAAATTCTCTTTTTTGTGTTTTTTGTTTGTTTGCTTGTGAATGTCCAGTTGTTCTAGCACCATTTGTCAAATACACTATCTTTGTTCCATTGTATTTAACTACTTCGTGAAAGATCAGTTGACTGTATATGTGGGTCTGTTTCTGGGTGCTCTATTCTGTCGTTTGTTTTTTTTTTTTTTTAAGCTCTATTCTATTCCATTGATCTCTTTGTCTATTTTTCACCAATACCACACGTCTTGATTACTGTAGCTTCTTGAAGGTAAGTAGTGTCTGTCCTCTAGGTTTGTTCTTCCCACGGAAGCTATTAAACTGTCATCTGAGGAAGGGACCAAAGCTGGCAGAATTGTGAGACAGTGATGTGAAGTGGCCCCAAGATTCCAGCTGCACCCCAAGTAAGGAAAGCCAAGCAGTGTGTTTGCTCAGGGCTTTCTGATATTCAAACCCTCCTGCTCATATGTGTAACTCACACACCAGCCTGCAAAGTGGGGAGGACAGACTGTGTCATCTTCATTTTATGACAAAGGAATGGAGACTAGCACAGGGAAATGTGGGCCCAGAGTCACAGCAAGTGACAGCAAGTCAATCACAAAGTCATAAATGGAAGTCTGGAGCAAGTACTATGACTCTTCTGCCTCTGGGAATCAGGACCCCTCATCCCTGCCCTGTTCCCAAAAGTCCCTGGGAGCAAATCTCATTGGTCATGCTAGAATTCTCCACCTCCCTGCTCCTCCATGATGGGCATCTATAACTTTCCATGTAAATGACCCTCTGCTGGTGCTGCAGAGCCAGGATCAACACAATGAGTGTTTAGCCCATGGTGTCACCCTCAAGGATACCATGCAAGAACACAGCCTCACTTCTGTGATATACCTGCCCAAGATGCACAACCTGGTCCTAGTAGGAAGCAACAACAGGCAAAGATTCCTAATCTGTAATCTTCAGAAATGTCAAGGTCATGAGAGTCAGCAAAGACTGAAGAACTACTCCAGATTGAAGGACACATGACAACAGAATGCAACATGTTGATTCTGAACCGGTTCCTTTTGCTCTAAAGGACATTACTGGGACAAGTGGAAAAATTTAAATGGGGCCTGAGAACTAGAAGTTATTAATGTGTCCATGATAATTCCCTGATTTTGATGATAGTTGTTTTGTGGTTACAGACGAAAATGTCCTTATTTGTAGGAATTACACAATTACACACTAAGCTATTTGGGAATGGTGGATCATCATACAGGCAATTTAATCTTAAAGGGTTTGGGAGGGAAGGTCTTTCTTTGTACTATTCTTGCAATTTTTGTTTAACTTTGCGATTGTTCCTGACTTTGGGAACCTGCCTCCTTGCTGCACCTCTGGGCTGGGAAGCTTTGCAGTAGCTGAATCTAGGTGGGCTCCCAGGTGCGAAGAAACACTTTCCCACAACCAGGATGGGGGCGGGGGGTGGAGGCACCTCTCCCTGCAATTCCAGCGAGGTTCCAGGAACTTCCTATTGGCCCACGGCTGAACCAATCCCTGTGGCTGGGCGTGGGGAAGGAGAGGGGTAGAGACATCTGATTGGGCAGGCTGGGTCACGTACAGCGGGATCAACCTATCCCAGCCCAGGTGGGCCAAGCCCTGGACCCGACGGGAACTTGCTGGGAGAGCAAAAGGGACAGGTGTGCGGGAGTTGGGGGTCTTCAAGCCAGCCTGGCCCCAGGCCATTTCTGTCCCGGACAACCCAGAGCACAAGCGGGGGAGATGAGAGAGCCCTCTGCCTTTTGCCACCTTCTGCCCCCCACCCACCCCCCGCCCTTACTCACAGTGACCTTTGCTTGGGGCAGAGATCAAGACTGGGGGGCCGGCAAGGCCCAAGGACAAGTACAGTTATAGTTTATAAACAAATAATAATTCTCTGTGTTTGTTTGGTAGACTTAGGTTTTTGTGCTTTGGTTTTGCATTAAGTGGGACATGCCTATAACCCAGTGTGCCCAAACCACATGGTTGTAAAACAGGATTTGCATTTTTTTCTTTGAGTCATCAGCCCGTTTAGATGGATGCGGCATAGAAATGTGCCAACCCATGGACAATCAGAAACATCTCTAAAATGTTTAACCAGAGGTCTGTGTAATGTGTGACCCGTCTATATCAGAACTATCTGGTTGCTTACTAAAAATGCAAATTCTGGACTAGTTGATTGACTCAAAATCTCTAGAGCAGAATCCATGAATCTGTTTTTAATAACCTCTCCTCCTGGTGGCAAGGGACTAGGGGGACAGGAGTGACAGACCATCAATGGGAAATTATGATGAGGGCAGAAATAGAGAAGCTGTGTCTGTGTGTGTGAGAAAGAGAGACAGAGACAGGGAGAGATAGATGGGTCCTGGAAGATCTGACTACAAAGAAGCAAGTGAGGTGGTGGCATTCTGGTGTCACATACTATGCTTTATCTTTGATCTAATGACAAATCAGAAATGCAAACTCTCTGTTCTTCTTTTTAAAATATGTTCTCTGCTTCTCCCAGCCAGAGGAGGATCTGGCAATACAGGGGCTAGCCAAGCTGTCTAGAGAAGGCTGCCCACTATCATCCTGCCAGACAGCCAGCACCAGCTGGACCTTGCAGATTGACCCACGTCCCGATGTCCATCACCACCGCCATGGAAAATGTGATCATAGCACGAGGATCCCTTCATTGGACAAGTACATGAATTCTTCTTCCAGAGCAATTCTTTTCAAAAAGCTCTCATCCATTTTAACACTAAGATAAACACAAAGAACTTCCAGTAAGATTGGTTCTCTCACCAACTTGACATATCATTTGTTTTTAATATTCCTTGTGCAAAACAGAGCAATGTTTGATCTGAAAAGACAAAATCAAACCAATGAAGATCTTTTAATCTCTCTCTTCACTCTCTGTTGTTTGTACTGGGACTGAGGGCACACACTGGGCTGTCAAAGCTGCTCCAGCTTTGTCGGAAAAGCTTGCCAGGATGGCAGGAGGAGCCCAGGTCTGTCCTTGCTTTCTTTGAAGCCTGCGAGTCTCCCTTGGTTTAACAGAACCACTGTGGTTGCCAACCTGTAGGTTGTAAATTATTGCAGGGAGATTGTGGGTCGGTAAGTGTCCCAGGAATAACCCAGAGCAATGCCTCACACACACAAATAGTGCTATTTTTCAAAAGGATGTCAATAGTGCAGTGACTCATTAATGCAAACTCATTCTAAAACATACCCGAATCCAGGATAGCTTTTGATCACTATTTTCTGGAACCTCAAAACACTATCATGTTATATCTGTGATATTTTCTTGATGTTTAAAAAGGAATCCTCAGGAGGCAAAAAATGATAGGGACCGAGAACAGATCCGTGGTTTCCAGGTAAGGACTGGGGAGAGATTAACAGCACAAAGGAATTTGGTGGAAAGGGGACTGATCTGTAGCTCAGTTGTGGTGATGGTTTCATGACTCTATGTATCAGTCTTAGAACCATATGCCAGAAAGGGTTTTATTTTTATCATATTTAAAATAATATTTTATTGAATTAACACATTTTGATAAATTGAACAAATAAAATTTTAAAAAAGAAAACCTCAAACAACAAAATGCTGGTATAGTGAGAGAAAGATGATTTAGACAGGGCCGCCTGGGTGGCTCAGAGGGAACCTGGGCCCTGCAGTGTCCCCTGAGACCAACCACTGTCTGGCTGGACTTGACCTCTCAGGCCAAGTTCTGCCTGTCCAAGACCCAGATCCCTGCCCCATCTCTGGCCACAGTTACTTCAACTCTTGCCCACCAAGTGACACTCTTCAAACTTATCACTAAGAGAAGAATCCAGATTACCTTGCAGCAGGCCCACCATGTGTGGTGGCTGAACGACTGTGATGTTATCTTCTGGGTTCTCTCCCTTCTCCTTCCTCTCCTAAGGCAGGTAGTGCTTGTGGTACCTTAGAGGGGGCTTGTGGCAGGGCAGAAAGTAGACGTGGTTGTGGACACCTCCTGGCTTTCATTTTCCAGTATTCCAAGTCCGGTCTAGAGGGAAGAGGTAGGGGGCTCAGGAGGTGCAGGACGCAGGGGCTTCCTTCAGATAAAACAGACCATCCCCTGGCCCTAAAGGAGAGGAGAGGCTGGGACCCAAAGGCAGAGCCACCTCAGCTCCCCTGCCCGGAGAGAAGGTAGCCCACACTGGGAGGAGATTCTGTGGAGCTCCCGGCCTCCTTAGAGCACAGTACAGAGGAACTAGGAGGCTGCAGGACCCAGTGTGGACCACCTGTGGTCAGAGGTCTCCTCTGTGCCTTGGCCGTGCCCAAGTCCTTGAGATGACCCTGAAGAGGCCGTGAGGAGGGGACAGGAATCAGAGCCCCTCTTACATCAAAAACTAATGATGTAATGTATGGTGATTAACATAACATAATAAAAACAAACAAACAAACAAAAAGAACCCCTCTTACAAACCAGAATCCAGGGAGGTGGGTGTGAAACTTTAGTTCACTTACAAAAAATAATTGCAGTATTTCTCATGGACTCTTGCTGTGACCTAAGGTTCTTACTTCTCCATCCTCCGCCTTTGTGTCTGTCCATCCTGTGCATTGAGAGGTGGCGTGTTCACGTTGCCAGCACCCTCATGCCCTGACAGCCACATGCCGGCTCTGCTCAGTGGAGGGCCGTCCTCCCAACAGGTTGTATCCTCACAGGAGCCTGCGATTCCTTCCCTCATCAGAGGTCACACTGCAAGGTTAAGGGGCAACTTCCACTTCTCTGTCCACCTCTGCTCTCAGGATGAAGTGCCCCAGGCCAACGTCTTTGTCTCACCAGACCCCAAAGAAGCACTTGTGCTCATCACAGACCGTCCCTGGGACAAGGGCAGCTAGCTTCTCCACTGTCCTGAAGTCCCACAGACCCCAAAGAACTTGTCCCCAGATGGGCTGCTCAGGATCCACCCACATCATGCGTTTCCACAGCGGAAGGCCACATGTTTAGTGGGAAATTCTTCAGTGCCTCTCAGGAAAAACAATCTCCCCTCTCCGATCTAAGGTGATTCTCAAAGTGGTTGTCATTGGTGCTGTCTTTCCCGGGCAGGAGGCGAGGACGAAAGCCTGAGACTGACTGAAAGTTCATCAGGATCATGCGGCGCACTCCCCCAGCCCCATGTGTGGCCTCAGAGGGACC
This sequence comes from Phoca vitulina, assembly GCF_004348235.1. NCBI lineage: Eukaryota > Metazoa > Chordata > Mammalia > Carnivora > Phocidae > Phoca > Phoca vitulina. The sequence goes on from NW_022589725.1 coordinate 36,082,238, forward strand.
CAGACTCGGACGCATGAGGTGGCCTCTGCCAGCACCCTCACCCAGGACTGGGGACACTACGTGGGCCCCCTGGGGACAGAGCAGAATGGAGGAACTGCACAGCCAGCCCCAAGAGCAAAGCAGGACAGCACACTCCACAGCATCCCCCCAGGAGGACGTGTCACCCCCGGGCCCCATCCCTCTTCACGTCCTCCTCTGGCAGGGGTGTGTGGGGTGCTGGGGCAGATGGCACTGACGTGAGGAGGAAGCCGTGAGGAATCCATCGGAACTGAGCCAAAGGGTGGGGGGCTCTCCCTGAGGGTAGGACAAGAAAAGGACAGACCAGAGACCCTGTGCACATCCTGCAGCCAAGCTGAGGGCAGCAGAGCACAGGAGGAGGTCCTGGGCCGTGGGTTGGCTCATCCACTGTCCCCGCATCTCAGGGACTTGGGTCCCAGGGACCACACGGGCCTGGTGGCTTTCAGAGCTCTTCCACTTGTTCCCCATCTACCCTCTGTGAGCCTGGAATGAAGTGAGCACACCCGGCCCGGGTTCAAGCAGGTCCTGCCTGACTCCACCTCATCTCACCACGTGCCCACAAGGCCTTCCCTCCCAGGCAGCCAGGTGCTGGCAGATGAAGTGGTTCTAACTTGACCTAAGTCCCAAACTTGAACCTGGGGACAATTAATAAAAATGACTGGTAAAGTGACACCATAATGTCTCAGTGTTAAATACATCCAAACTGCCAAATCTATCCATGATTACATTTCAACACAGTCATCCAACCTCAGCCGTTCTTTTCCCTGTGGACATCTTTCTCCAATAAATAATCCAACTTATTGGTCATTTACTCATCCAGAACAGCATGCAGCCCCTGAGAAGCAGGCTCTATGACAGAGGCATGCTGTCTGATTGCTCCCCACCGCCTTCCCAGAGCCCACCAAGCACCTGCCTCCACTGACAAACCAGAGAACCCAAGGGTCCCCAAGCCTAGCTCCAGTCAGCACCCCTGCAGATCTGTAACCCCAGTGCCCAGGCTATACCCCAGGCCAGTTAAGTCCCCCACTGGGAGGGAGCACCTGGTCCCAGTGCTCCCTGCAGGTCCCAGTGATTCCAGTGAGTGGCCAAGCCTGAGAACCTCCATTCAGGCATTCAAGGTGTGCACATGGTCAGACTTTATCCTGTGTACCCCACATTCTCCAATTAAGAATTAGGGCAGCCCCTGGGTGCATGGTAAGATCATTAAAGTCATAATAACCCTCACCACATAGCCCAGATGTCACGGAAGCAAACAGAGAAATGGGCAGGAATTCATCTCTGCAGGAAGTGAGAGACAGAGAGACCCGAGGAAGACAGGATCACGGAAATGAGAATCACACAGGCAACCCCACCCATCCAGCAGACATCTGGAAGTTCCAAAGCCAGGCTCTAGAGTATACACCAAACAAGAAAACTAAGAACTTTCATACTGAGTGGTGCATAGCAAACCTAAATTTTTATGTTTAAAATAAAACAAAGCCAATAATTTCCAGGTTCCAGTAATTAATCCAGAACCCTATAAACTACTCAGATGGATGCTCTCAACTCAAGTTACAAGAAGGAAAACTAACAAACGTTCAAAACCATGTTTGCACAAAATAAAGAGGAGTCTGTCTTCTCTCTTTTGTTCTGAGAATTGCACTGGGTGGAGCAGCAAGAAGTCGTCTCTACTGGGGTCAGCATGGACCATCCCACCTTGTGACTGAGGGCTGAGGGCGAGGGTGAGGGTAACCCAGCAGTGGTCTGAGAAGTTAGTGGACTCCAAGTAACTCTGCCAGGAGTCATGGGTTCCAGCAGGGAGGACAGTGGACTCAGGGCAAAGCCAGAGCTGGGGACAGCTACAAAGTGAGTGTCCATATTAAGACCCGCCCAACAGAAGACATGAACAGACATTTTTCCAAAGAAGACATCCAAATGGCCAATAGACACATGAAAAAGTGCTCAACATCACTCGGCATCAGGGAAATCCAAATCAAAACCTCAATGAGATACCACCTCACACCAGTCAGAATGGCTAAAATTAACAAGGCAGGAAACAACAGATGTTGGCAGGGATGCAGAGAAAGGGGAACCCTCCTACACTGTTGGTGGGAATGCAAGCTGGTGCAGCCACTCTGGAAAACAGTATGGCGGTTCCCCAAAAAGTTGAAAATAGAGCTACCATATGACCCAGCAATTGCACTACTGGGTATTTACCCCAAAGATACAAATGTAGGGATCCGAAAGGGTACATGCACCCTGATGTTTATAGCGGCAATGTCCACAATAGCCAAACTGTGGAAAGAGCCAAGATGTCCATTGACAGATGAATGGATAAAGAAGATGTGGTGTATATATATACAATGGAATATTATGCAGCCATCAAAAGGAATGAAATCTTGCCATTTGCAACAACATGGATGGAACTGGAATGTATGATGCTGAGCAAAATAAGTTAACCAGAGAAAGACATGTGTCATATGATCTCACTGATATGAGGAATTCTTAATCTCAGGAAACACACTGAGGGTTGCTGGAGTGGTGGGGAGTGGGAAGGATGGGGTGGCTGGGTGATAGACACTGGGGAAGGTATGTGCTATGGTGAGCGCTGTGAACTGTGTAAGACTGATGAATCACAGGCCTGTACCTCGAAACAAGTAATACATTATATGTTAAAAAAAGAGAGAAGATAGTAGGAAGGGAAAAATGAAGGGGGCAAAATCAGAGGGGGAAACAAACCATGAGAGACTATGGACTCTGAGAAACAAACTGAGGGTTCTAGAGGGGAGGGAGGTGGGAGGATGGGTTAGCCTGGTGATGGGTATTAAAGAGGGCATGTTCTGCATGGAGCACTGGGTGTTATACGCAAACAATGAATCATGGAACACTACATCAAAAACTAATGATGTAATGTATGGTGATTAACATAACCTAATTAAAAATTTTAAAAAAAGACCCGCCCAAAAAATATTTCCATTCAAAATTAAGTTGCCATTGGGAAGATATAGTTTTGTTTTTATTATGAATGGATTTTACCTAAATATAGTAAGACTGAATGGATGTCATTGAGATTTTTTTAAGTGCTTAAAAGGGAAGTAAATCGCAGTCCGGTATAGGACGCAGCTTTCCTCTCCAACAGGTTTCTGAAATCAGCATGAAGTCAGTCTCTTTTTCCCTTCCCTCCCCCTTCCACGGCCCAGTTCTAGGCACTGAGGACACAGCAGGAAACATGACAGACTGAAATCTGGCACTCATGGAGCTCACATCCTGGTCTAAGAGAAGCAAGTAGCTATGAACAAAATGAAACAGGATGCCATGGGGACAAGGACGGCTCCCATGGGGGATGGTCAGAGATGGCACTCTGAGATGGTGGGGTAAGCTGAGAAGACAGACCCTGCTGAAGACCCAGAGGGAACATGAGTCATGGGGGGCTGTGTCCCTGCAAACATCAAGGCCACGGAAGGAGCAAAGACGAGTGTGTGCCGATTGTGTTCTGCTCACCAAGTACTACAGAAAATGCAAGGCAGAAGTGACTAAGACGCAGAGCTGTCCTGGCAGACCCTGTACCACATTGCAGGAGAAAACAGTCGTGGCCATTCATCGAGGAAGCACCTTGCACCAGGCTATGTTCTAAGTGCTTTGCATGAATTTACTCTCTGGTCCTCAGGGATAGGAGCTACCTTTCTCTCTCTCTTTTTTTTTGAAGATTTTATTTATATATTTATTCTGTGAGAGAGAAAGAGAAAGAGAGAGAGAGTGCGAGCGGGGTGGGGGTAGAGGGAGAAGCAGACTCCCCGCTGAGCAGGGAGCCCAATGCAGGACTCGATCCCAGGACCCAGGGATCATGACCTGAGCCGAAGGCAGACGCTTAACCGACTGAGCCACCCAGGCGCCCAGGGGCTAATATTCTTATTGCATAAGGGAGAATATTTCGATCCAGCTCCTAAGTCCACAGTCCTAACCAGGACACTCCAGGACAAGTACACAGAAGACTACTAGAGGGCGAAATGTGGTCGTGGCCTTGAGGAACAGAGAAGAGGTAGGTAGGAGATCAGAGGATTCGGTGTGGCAGGTGATACCACCTGCTCACCACTGTCTGGGACACTCCTGCCTGGAGCCCAAAGCGGGCCACTCAGTGGGGAAGACACCGCCCTGCACTGAGGCAGCCATGCTGTGAGGAAGCCCGGCTATGCAGAGGCCACGTGTGGCGATGCAGGTGCAGACAACAAACACATGAGTGAAGAAACCCTCCAGTGACTCCCCAGTCTTCCAGCAGAAGCTCTGCACTTTGTGCCTTTTCCAGATTCTTGGCCCACTCAATGACAAATAACAATAGTAAATAGGCGCTGCTATGTGGGGGTGGTCAGTTCTGCAACAGTAATTGAAAACTAAGGGTGTGCCAAACATTTACTCTAAAAAGTAAAAATATTAATGCCTCTGAAGCGCTACAGTAATTTCAAAGAGTGGGACGATAGAAACTGCCCCAGTTTCCCCTGAAGATCTGGCTCAAGGGCATGACTTTCTCGAAAGCCACCAGAGAGCCAGAACTACAAAGCTGCCCCCTCTCCCATTCCTTCTCACCCCAGTGCCCTCTGCTATGCCACATTGCCTGCAAATAAAAGCCCTATAAACATGAAACAAATGTACTGTGAACGCTGACGGAACGTGGAGAATGCACCATGGAAAGATATGTATGGACCATAAAATCTCAGCTCTGAGTGACACATTTAGCTGATCTCATATAATATGCTAACTATGACAAATGTAAAGCATTTAATTAACCGCAGTTTCACTTACCTTCACATTTCAAAGGCTTTGCAGGACATGCACTAGGTTACTTGCATCTCTTTAAAAAGTTGTTGGAAAAAGTGTGAGCTGATGCCTTCTTTATCTGTTAGGGACTTCCCTGTAACAAAAAGAAGCTCACAGAGAGTGGGGTCTCCTAGTTATACTTTTGATGTGAATCTCTTTGCCTTTCTCTTCCCTCTCCTTTTTCTAGTATTTTCAGAGAAGTCTTGAAACAAATAAGGAAATAAGCAAACACACATATATACACATGCATGTATATATATGTGTATGTGCGTGTGTATTGATACAAAGAGAGGTTTGCAAAGGTCAGGATTGCTCCCCGTCATGAGACTGCCCTGATTCCTGGGCCTCTTGGAGCTCAGTTAATGAAACCAACCAATGAGCAGGGAAAGGGGCTGAGAATTACAATGGTCTATGTGTCTGGATAAGCCAGCAGAGGGATGGCGGCAAAAACCTTGGGGTTGCCAAAATAGCAAGAGTCTCTGCTTCACGTCTCTGGAACTGCAGATGCTCTGAGGGATCAGGGCTCTGGACTACACCACCCCTCAGAGAGCTGGGAGATCCCATCCTAAGTACAGTTTACGCACCCAAGTTCAATGATTTGCGTTGGTCAAAATTTTTAAAAAGAAGGACCCAGAAAAAATACCATGTCATGAGGGCAGTCAGTGTCATCAAAATCTCTACCCAGCAAACTCATACCCCCAGGAAAGCCTGAGACACAAATTCTGTGGTTCCCTGGATCAGACACAGCAGTTCTGTGCTTTCGGTAGCGAGGTTGTTTTGCTGAGCTCTAATTGCCAAGCTGTAATTCCAGTGTTCGCAAATATGTGATTTGGGGGCAACCGGACACAGAACCGGCCAGGGATGCCCTCCGCTGCTCAGGCTGTGTGATGCACTCCCCAGTGTGGAGCTTGGTACAGAGAGTCAAGCATGGGAGCCCTTGAGCAGAAGGGACTTTGTGAGAGGTGTGGAGCATTTGTCCCACACGTGGACTCCGCGCCTAACCTCCAGCTCTCAGTCTTCCTCAGACCCCCACACTTCCAGCAATGCAGCTCAAAAACCTCTCAGCCTAAATCCATCTTAGTGAGAGCAAATGCACCCCCAAATGGCTGGACTTACACTTCACGATATGACAGGAGGCCGTGGGGTTTGTTCCCGTGTTTTCTGGCATAACCCTCTCTTTCAGAAATCATGATTACTAAAGAGTTCTCAGCAAAGGGGCCTGATATCTTTAATTCAATCTCCAAGACATTAGATTTAATAAGACAGAGAACAGGGGATGGGTCTGGAGGAAATGAAGAGTAGTAGAATTCAGAAAATATCAGAGAATCCATACCCACATGGGAGGCTTCTTGGCCAAGACAAAACATCGGAAGACTTTCAGACAGTGTCGGGTGGGCATTGCGGTATTAGGCCCTTAAAGAACACCTTTTCAGTAATCCATTGCATTTAACAAAATACAGTCTTCTCTGAAGCAAAACAAATCTCTGGGCAACCAATCAATGAATTAAAGTCTTACTAATAGGCACTCACCAAGGGAACATCACTATTTTCAAATAAGACCCAATCGTTAGCTCATACCAAAAATTCTGCAGGGGCTTGCTTAAAGTAAAACTTATACACAGATATTCATAGCAGCATTACTCATCATAGCCCCGAAGTAGACAACCCAAACGTCCATCAACAGATGGATGGATACAGAAATGTGGTATATCCATAGGATGGAATATTATTCTACTATAAAAAAGAGTGAAGTGTTGATACCTGCTACAGCATGTATGAATCTTGAAAACATGCTAAGTGAAATAAGCCAGTCACAAAAGGCAAGGAAAAGGTTAAGGTCTAGGCAGGGAGAGGTAAGGGGCCCCCAGCTGGGCTCTGAGACTATTCCTGGCAGGCAGAAGCTAAGACAGAGTGAACAAGAGATAAGGAAACAGACCACCTGGCCTCGGATGGATGGTCCAGAGTACTTTTTTCTGGTGGCTACAGTGTATCACAGAAAATGACCGAACCTCAAAGAACTGAGTCATTAAGGGGTTATCAGAAGTCCACACTCAAACCAAGATGGCACAAGAAACTCAAGGCCACAAGCTTCCCAATCAGTTCTGAATAAAAGACTGCCACTAGAAACCCTCAGTGGCAACCCATTCGGGACCCCTCTCATTCTAGAGAGCTGCTTCTTTCCTTTCTGCCTTCACCTCCACTTAATAAACTTTCACTTTATTTCACCCTTTTGTGTCCAGGAGATTCATTCTTCGACTCCGTGAGACAAGAACCCTGCGATCCTATAACAGTATGATTCCATGTATATGAAATATTCAGAAGCAGCAGATCCATATCCATCCAGAGAGTGATGCTTAATGGATACGGAGTTTGTTTTCTGGTGAAAATGCTCCAAATTTAGATAGTAGTGATGTTTGCAGAATATTGTAAATGTACTAAAAGCCACGAGATGGTACACTTGAAAACAGTTAATGTGGTGAATTTTGTGTTGTATGAATTTTGCCTTAATTTTTTAAAAACTCTATTTGGTTAATTTTTTTTAAAAGTTCTGCAGGGCCAGCATCTGGCCAGGGCTCCTTCGTTCAAACAAGACCGGTGAGGTTAGGGAAGTGAACTCACTGCCTCTGCACAGGTGGGAGGGAAAAGGTGTCGAATTGACTCTGGAAGCCAGTGGGATCCAGTGGGAATTCATATATAAATCTTTAGCTTGCTTTTTAAATATGTCACAGTAAGGATCTTAAATCCAAGGATACAGGAGAATCCTTCCAGGGTCGGAGAGGACACGAGATGGGCTAATGCTTTGCTTGTTCTTCATTTTTAATCAACCTCAATCACTGTTGGCGAGCTCTGGGTGGCAGGACCCAACACTGCCCCATGGCCCTTGTTCTTGAGGCTTCTGTAAGGAAAAAGAGAAAGCAAATTCCATTCAATCGCCATAACATGTCCCTGCAAGAACATAAAAATAAGTGATTGCTTATTTTCAACACCTGAACTATCTCCTGCTGCAGCAACTCAGGAAATCTGATAAGATGATAATGGAAAATGTGTCATGCATGAATATCCATTTTAAAAACACACTTCTCTCACACTTTACGTAAAGGTCGAAATTAATGTTATGTTGAAAACATTTTTCAAAGTACAATTATCTTGATTCGTGAAGCGAACCAAATTCCTATTAGGTTTACAGTCTTGGGTTTAAGCTGCACACACTTCACCAGAAGGGCATCACTGATCAAATTGAAAGCTGAATTAAAGCAATGCTATAAGGACCTTATATCCCTCCAGCTGGCTGTCTTTATCCAGGCTCATCTGTCACATCTCATCCGCCTGGGAGAAACCAGAGCACCTTCTCCCGGGGCATCCCACAGTCACATCTCCTTATGCTCTTGACCTCCCAGGCACAGACGTGTGCCTTCCCTGCGGGGTGGCATCTGCATCCAGGGCACCCATGGCATCGCTGGTTCACAGCACGGCCACGGACAGCGCTCCAGGCTGCGAAGACTGTCTCCCAGAGGTGGACAAGAAGCCATCTCGTGGTGCATCGCCCTGCCCAGCAGCAACTCTGGTGGTGGCTGTAAGGTAGACAGCTCCATGTGCAAGGGACCCAGTGTGGTAGATACCTTTGCTGTGTAACAAACGCCACAGGCTTGGCAGCCTTGCACAGTTCCCATTTATTATCATACACTTCTGAAGCTCAGAAGTCTTGGAGGGTGTGACTGGGCTCTCACAGACCGAAATCAAGTGTCAGCCATACTATGCTTTATCTGGAGGGCCTGGGGAAGGCCTGCTTCTAGGGTCAGTCTGGTTGTTGGCAGAATTCAGCTCCTTGCTGTCGTAGGACTGACAACCCCCGTTTCCTGGACAGCCATCAGTTAGAGACTGTGCTGAGCTCCTGGAGGGTGCTCTCAGTCCCTACCCATGACCCCTGTATGTGAAGGCTGGGAACGAGAGCCTTCCTAGAGTCAATCCCCCCTCACCTTTACATCTCTCAGACTTCCACCGTCAGCAAGACACTGTTCTCTGCTTAGGCCCACTTGGATCACCTCCTAATTTTAATGTCGAAGGATTAGTAACCCTAATCACATCTGCATATGTATGTCATCTAAAGCACCATCATTCAGGACTAATATCTGCCATAGTCACAGTCTTGGAATTAGGGTGGGAAATTTGGTTTGGGGACAACTTTGAATCTGCATCCCCCAACCCAGGGAATAAGCAACACTTACTGGAAGCTCAAAAGTCAAAAAATGAAGCACATCACTTTTCCAGCATTCCCCAACACACAATTTCTGGACCTTCTGATTGCAGTAATAATAATAATCATGACAGCTAGTCCCTAATGCCAGGCTCTCTGCTCAGCACCTGACAAACTGATCTCACTTGAGACTCACTATCTTTCATGAAGCTGACTCTGTTACTGATCCCATTCTGCAGAGAAGAAAACTGAGGCTCAGAGAGGTTAGGCAACGTGCCCCAGGGAGCAGAGCCAGTACATGCAACCAGCTGGGAAGAGGTGGGGTCAGAACCGGTAGTTCATGCTCCTAACTCAGGAACTGAGCAGGCATGGTTAGTTTCACCTCTCTGTGGGCCCCCCAAGTGCCTGGGTGCCTTTCCCAGGCTCCTGACCCCAAGCTGCGACCCTCCATCACCCCATCTGTGCACAGCCCAGTCCCACCTTAGTACTCTATCGGTGTCCTCCTCCGTGTGGAGGGGGGGTGTCTGCAGCCCACTGGCCTATTAGTAAATATCACAGGGTGGTTTTTGTTTTGTTTTGTTTTTAATGTTTATCATTTGCGGTTGACTTGTTCCACTAAGGATTTGATAGAGCTCACTAGCACACAAAAATGGGAAAAATGTAAATAAATGTTCTCAAACTCTAGATTAGCATAGAAAATCAAGTCTAAGGGAAGGTTAGAAGTCCATGCTCTACTGTCTAACCCAGTTCCTAAACTTGAACATAAATTTTACTCTCAGCTCCCGGCTGAACAAAGCAAAAAGAGAAACACAATCAGTTACACAGTTAACTCTGTGCAGAAGTAGAGCCGGCTCCTTAGAAAAATCAACTCTTCTCCCAACTCACACAGCCAGAAGCCAGAGAAAAATTTGTCTTGTGAGCCCTGATTGCTGTGATAAAACCCCCTCAGCGCCCTTGCAGCACAGGCGGACTCGGGGTCTCTCCGTTATCTCCTGCCCCGCCCCACCCTCGGTGTGAGTACAGCCAGCACTAAACACAGCTCAGGGAATAGGGACCCGCAGGAAGTCTAGGAACTGCACACTCAACCAACACCCTCCCAGGAGTGGAGGCTCTGTGTCCCGCAAACACCTTCCAGAGACCCTTTCTCTCACCCACAGTGGATGACTGACAGTCCAGGCTCTCACCTCCAAGGATCTTGTGGACAGGTATTCTCTATTGCCCTCCCCTAAAATTTTTATTTTTTTTATTTTTTTAAGATTTATTTATTTATTTGGGGGGTAGCACAGGGAGATGGAGAGAATCTTAAGCAGACTTTCCATTGAGCGCGATGTAGGGCTCGATCTCACGATCCTGAGATCAGACCTGAGCCAAAACCAAGAGTCAGGCACTTAACCAACTGTGCCACCCAGGCACCCCTCACCCCTAAACTTTCTAAATGAGCACGGTTCGATAGACAGACTATTATGAAAATTGACAAGACTACCCAAAGCCCTTACCAGGCCAACCAACCTTAACCGAGGTGAGACCTTTACCAGACCCTCAACCCCAGGTTCTTGAACCTCAGTGTCATAGAAATGAACACTGAGCTGGAGAGAAGGAAAGCAGGTGGAGTTTGAGGTAGCTTGCACACAAGGGAGCCAACAAGAAAGGACTGTCTCTCTCAGGGTGTAGTGTGCAGGCTTATAAAGGCACTTCTCCCAAGGAGGAGGGGCTGGGAGTAGGGAAGCATCCTTCAGTCCTACCGTTGTTATCTTGTGGCTGTCACTTGTTAGTGGACACAAGACATCACAGGATGCCTTTCTTCTTTTTAGGGCTCCCGGAAAACAGAAATATTTGTGCAAGGAGGCTTTAAATTGTTACTTCTAATTTTTCCCAGACAACCAGTACTCCCTGATGGCTGTTACCTCTCATTTGTTCTTGTTCCCGGAAGGAGACACTTGTCCCTAAGCATACGGAAACTTTTAACCCCTGCCTCAGACCAGTGGCTTTATAGCAGTTAAGCCCCTCTTGCTTTCCCTAGACTGTCTCAGGACAAGGAAGAACATACAGATGGGACCAGGTTTACACACACGCATACACACACACAGTCATACACACAAAAATATACACATATGTGCACACATTCACAGAGTACACACACAATTTTGATTTCAGCATATGAACGCTCATGTTTATGATTTCTCCACTTCCGAACAGCCAAAAATATTTTAGCCCAGAAATTTTCCAAAGCAAAACAGGTAGTCCTGAATACAGGCATAGAAGAGTCTCAGGAATGAAGCCACATATATCTCTAGTTTTGACCCAAATAGCTGCTTATGAAGCCAGCAGAAGTTGCTGGAAAAATCTGAAGCTCTCAATAAAATTCCAGGGAGCCCCAAAATCCTGAACAGTCCAAGTGAATTTAGGAGGAAAAGTTCATTATGTGGGAAAGACAGGAGCAGTTAGGATGGCCACAGGGCCCTGCTCAAGGCCTCACTCCACATTCCTGCTTCTCCTGCTGCTCCCCAACTCCTTCTGTCTGTGGGGTTAGCCAAAGCTGGTCGATGGAGTGCCTTCATGGCCTCCCCCAAAGTGCTGTGGGTGACCAGTGACATGTCCATCCACAAAGATGACATTCCCTGCACCTTGGAAACAAGTGGGCATCGTGCTCCACCTGCCTCGGGACAGTCGCTCAACTTGAATGCTCCCCATTGATTCACCTGAACGTTCCCCATCATTGAAGACTTTAATTTGCTTTCACAGTAAAGGACCCATCCCATTCTATAAACTTATAACACTTTTCGGCTGCATCTTGAAACTGAATGCTTGCTCTTATTTTGTCTCATGCACTGGATGTCACAGACTGAACACTTAGCCTGGAACAGCCCTGTGTGGTAAAGACCATAATCATCTGTACTTTACCCAGAGGGAAACTGAGCCACAAAGCTGTTACTAGCTTGCCCACCATCACACAGCTAGAAATGCTACAGTGGACTATTTCGAGGAATGGGTAAAATGTACACTATGGAATGGCTTTTGAGAGCCCTCACTTCCAACCCCAGATTCCACAGACATGTTCTAAGAGGATTCACAGTCTTCTGGAACCATCCTTTGAAACCATCCTTGTGTCCAAGAAACCACCTCTTAACCCCACAGCCCATCGGAGTCTTTTCCATGTTCGGACATTTTCCTGCCTGCACCCTCCCCTGGGGCCAGCACAGGAAGTCTGTGCTTCTCTCTCAATTACCGTACACCCCCCACACCTCCCAGCCAGGTGCTAAGCCTTGTGAAGGGGCAAGGTCCCAGTGTAGGGAACTGAGATGGGGTGCAGTAGAGGGGACGGGGTCTGGATATGCTGACAAGCCCCTGTGGAAGGCAGAATTCTGAGGTGGCTTCCAGGGACCCCTCCTTCACGCTTATGATGAGATACCACCCCTGTGATGATGTTAGTTTCAATGACAAAAGGGAGAATATCCACGTGGGCCTGACCCAGTCACATGAACGCTTTCAAAGCAGACAATTTTCTCCAGCTGATGGAAGAAACAGAAGTCCAAGCATTAAACATCCACATGCCTTTGCAAGCCGTGACGATGGAGCGATGCGGATGGCGTCCAGGAGCTGAGGACACCCCCTGCTGACAGCCAGCAAATAAAATGGGGACCTGAGTTGCCAGGAACTGAGTTCTGCCAACCTACTTAAAGGAGCCCAGGAGCAGATTCTTTCTGCAGAACCCCCGCCCAGCTGACACTCAATTTCAGCCTCATGAGACCTGGGTGGGGGAACCCCACTAAACCCAGATTCTGACCCACAGTGACAGGGTGTTGCTTCAGGTGCTAAGCTTGTGGTCATTTGTTATGCAGCATGGGCAACTGAGGAGTTGCAGCTGGCCCTGGGCAGTGAGGCGCCCCAGAGGTGACAGGACAGAGGCTTAGCCTGAGAGGGGACCTTCTGGAATGCTGGCTGGCCATGGGCTGCAGCATGATTTTGGGGGGCGGGGTTGGCTAGAGCCTGTGGTTCAGAAAAGAAGCTCTTAAAACAGACCACAGGGTGTCTGATCTCCGACCTCACCCCTGCATGAAGCGGACCTCCCTAAGCCTCAACTCCTGTATCAGCGTATTGGGAGTAAGGAACATGCCCACCCTGTGGGACCCTTGTCAGGATTAAATTAAAGGATTCATGTGCAGCCCTGGACAGAGCCTGACACACGGCACCAACGGTTTGCCGTTGTGACAACGGCAGGACTGAACGGTAGGACTGAAGAGACATCACCGTGCCCCCTAAAGTTGTCCACATCCTGACCCCCAGAACCTGTGACTATATAGCCTTACATGGCAAGAGGACTTCGCAGGCGTTAACCTTAAAAATGAAACGGCCAGTTATTTTACCAGCAAAAAGTGGGTTTACTCAAGAATAGCAGAGAATGGCAATCCAAGACCAGCAAGAAAAACCACGGGCGAGTCCGACAAACAAAAGACAGGAACATTATTTTATGGAGAAGGAGGAGGAAGCTGGGAGGGGTTATTTGAACCAAAGTCCCTGGGAGAAAAGCAGGAGTTCTGGGTGATGAGGGCTTCTCATTGGCTGAGTGGTAGGAGTGGTCGACAACTTGTAGGAGATGCCATGTCCATCTGACCCCGTTGGGGCCTGTCATTGATGAGTCTTTCCTGTTGAGATTCTTCTGTTGGGGCCTATGACTGACAATGTTTCCCGTAAAATTTCCTATAAAATTGACACTTTCTCTTCAGTGGCACAGCTCACCATACCGGGCCCCTTTGTAGCATCCCAAGTCCACTCTAGCGAGGTTTCCCTTCATGGACTTTGACACAGGTGGGTTTAATTAAGGATTTGAGGATGAGGAGATTGTCCTGGGTTATATGGGTGGGCTCAATGTAACCACAAGGGTCTTTATACTTTAAAGGGAGGTGGGAGGGTCAGAGTGAGAGGAGCTGTGACCATGGAGGCAGAGAAGAGAGCGAGGAAGGTAGCCTCCTTCTGGCTGTGACGGTGGGGAGGGGTCCATGAGCCAAGCAACGCAGGCGGCCTTCAAAAGCTGGGAAAGACAACAAAGCAGATCCTTCTCTATAGCCTCCAGAAGGAGTCAGCCTTGATTTTAGCCCCCTGAGACTGATTGTGAACTTCTGACCTCCAGAATTGTAAGATGATAAATTTGCATTGTTTTAAGCCGCTAAACTTGTGGTAATTTGTTGCAGAAGCCACAGGAATCTAATACACTGTTCCCTGAAAATCACACCCTCCTTAAGGCTTTCATGGGTATGAGCAGGGGGCAGGGGCTATCACAGGGACAAAGGGACCAGTAGGCATTGGTCCCAATTTATTCGAGGGAAGTCACCTACAGGACCATGTTCCCTGCAGTTCCTGTGATGCAAAAATTTGTGTAAAATATAGAACTATCAGAAGTAATAACACGCCAGTTCTTGAGAAAATGCACACTGAGCATTGCAGGGAGGAGACTGTGGTGCTTAGCATCTTGGCCCTGAGGCTCAGGACCACCAGACCAGTGTTGGACACAGACGTGGGCATCACAGGTCCAATACCAGACAACCCACAGCCAAGAAGGTAAGGAGAGGGGAGCAGATCCAAGCATCAGGAAAACCTTTCCCTTGCCCCGCCCCCAGGATGAGGGCTTCTCCAGCAGCCTGGCAGGTGGGGACAAGGCCCACAGCATGGTTCCATGCAGGCTTATTTGGCGAGGTGTGTGTATAAGCAGGCGCACACACACACACACACACAGATGTGTTTCACTGTTAACAAACTGTGCATCCTCCATGAAAAATATAATAGGGCTTGACTTGCAGACAAGTCTTTATATTGCCAAGATAAGAGCTGAGAGCGTCCTGTCCTGGCGCCCTGGCTTCCAGGCATAAAGGGTTACCAGTGCCAGAGTTCCCGCCTTCCTGAAGAAAGGAAGAAGATAAAGGCCAGGTTGGCTCAGAGCATCTTACGGAAGTTTATTGACTGTGAAAACCTACGTGAGTAGATGTTATGGTTTATCTAATAGAGCCTCATTTGGCATTTACTATTTATTCCAACGTAGGAAATTCTTTTTTTACCGTCCTCACTTTACAGATGGGGAAACTAAGGCCTAGAGAGATTTAAAAATTTGTCGAGGGTCCCGCTGCATGCAAGGGACAGAGGCAGGATTTGAATGTCAGGCAGTCTGGCTCCAAAGGATGTAGACATTACGTCCACACCACAGCATCATGACTACTGCGGACTGAATGTTTGTGTCCCTCCAAAGTTCCTATGTTGAAGCCCTAACCCCCAATTTTGGAGTTGGAGCCTTCAGAGGGTGATTAGGGTTAAATGAGGGCATAATGGGAATCAGTGCCCTTGAAAGAAGTGACACGAAAGAGCCCCCCGCCCCTGCCATGCGAGGACACAGAGAGAAGGCAGCTGTCTACAAACCAGCAAGAGGGTCCTCCCCAGTAATCAAATCAGCCAGCATCACGACCTTGGACTTCCCAGCCTCCAGACCACGAGAAATAGACTTCTGTTGGTTAAGGTACCCACTGCAGTGGAAATTTGTTACAGAGGCCCAAGCTAATGCAGATTTCAGGCTAACACAGCAACCTAGTTTATAGAAGATAATGATAAAGGACATTTTCAGCTTTTAATGTTTGTGGGCCCTGCTCCTGGGCTCCCAGGGAAGCTAGACTTTTTTACCAAGGTAAGAATGACTTCACCGAAGTTCAAAGCATGGGCTCTATTTCTGCCCCAAGCACACATTGTACATCTGCTTCATTAGCAAATAACCTGAAAGAAACATTTCAGACTAAAGATAAGAGTAAAAATCTCTCTACATTCCATCCCATACCTCGGAAGCCCGCAACTTTGTACATTCTAAAAGCCTAAGATGAAGTTTATAATTTTCTGAAATGTCCTTCATTATGATGATTTGTAGCTCTTGGTGTAACAAAAAACATATGTAACCCTGTATTAAACATCCTTCCCCGGAGCACTCTCTTCTGTGTGAAGATTATGTATCCTGGGTACCTGTCCTCACTTGGGCTCAAATAAAATTCTCTTCCTTTTTTCCTAAAATTTCTTTAACGTATTTTGTGTCAAAAGTAATTTCCATGAAATGGCCCACTGTGACTTACCACCTCTGAACATCCACATCCTACAACAAGTAAGAAGATGCCCCAACCGGCTCATCATCTCCTCGGATCCCCCTGAGGACTCCTACTGTTCTCACAAGCAGCTGGGAGCCGTGACACCTAGCTGCCATGCATTTGCGCCTGGGAAGCCAAAATGCTCCCCAAAACTGAGCCCCAACCGCAGGAATCTTTGATCCTCCCATCCTGCCCAGCGTCCCACAACAGTGCACCCAGGACAACCTGAACAACCTGCAACTGGAGCCGGTAAAATCCTTAGCTTTGCTTAGGAGGAGGAGGACAAGGATGAAGAGGAGAAGGAAACGAGGTGGAGGAGGGGAGGAGGAAGAAAGGCAGCTAGCTGGTGGATGTCTGTCATCCGCACATGTATGACTCCCCAAGTCACTCACCCCCCTCCTTATTTGCATTGCTTCTCTCTGGGTAGATTTTTGCCTTTGAACATGGAATCCAAAGTCCAACATGTCCCTGCTTCCTTGTCTATGAGAAAATGCACACTGAGCATTGCAGGGAGAAGGCCAGCCCTCTAAATGCACCAAAGCAGGACTGTGATTTGGGACTGTCATGTGGGAAGAGGCCCCATGGGGAAGGCATGGTGTTGTCATGGCAACTGGGCACCCTCAGCTGTGTGATCAATGCCCCAAGGACAGGAGGGGGGGCTGACCCAGGACCTGGGACTCTTGGAGTTTCCCAGGGATGGCTGCCTCCCCTGAGCATGAGGACCCCATAAACACATCCTAAAACCAAGCTTTTTGCAGCTCCAAGAATGTTCTTGACAACAGGAGGTGCTCACTCACCTGACTCCATACTCTTCTTCACGGTGTGTTGGAAACCCAATTAGTGCTGGTGGCATTATAGTGAGCCCACCTGAAAGCACAGAACCCAGGGTCAAAGAGCAGGTGTAAGCCAACCGAGCCAGAGGACAATGCAAAAGCCACTCAGCACCACAGACCAGGTGCCTTCAGATGCCAGTTCAACTCCCAGCTGTCCCCAACCCCATCATGCGCACATGGAAGTCACTGGATACTCTGGGACCGTTTCTCCCTCTGTAGCAGGGAATCCACCTCCTTGCAGGGTGGCTTATAAGCTTCAATGAAATAATTAAGTTCACTTCAGCAAACATCTCTTGAAGTACAAGGGAGCTCATAGTATAATGAGGACGATCAGCAAACAGAAAAATAATGGCCAGACGATGTGATCAACTTCCCAAACAGGCAAAGGCATGGAAGTGTGAGGGTGAAGAGGTGGTGCTGGCCTCTACCCAGGTAGGCTGGAGGACAAATACAAATCCCACAGAAGGGAAGAAGGTGGAAGACATTCACAAATATATGTCAAGTAAATCTGATGTCTAAGTTAAGGACGCAGGAAAGAAGAGTAGAGAACAAACTCTGTGAGCTGGGGAAGACTGGGAGGAGGCTGCCATGGGGATATCCCTAGAGAGGTACCATCAATTGTCAGGAGATGCCCCAGCCTCACCGGGGCCATGGCATGACCAGACTGACAGGGACATTTCTTCACTGGTTGTTCAAGTAAAACACCCTATTCTGCAAAGAAACCAAGTTACCCTGAAGACAAAAGGTAAATGAATTCAGGGCGCCTGGGTGGCTCAGTTGGTTAAGCGACTGCCTTCGGCTCAGGTCATGGTCCCGGGGTCCTGGGATCGAGTCCCACATCGGGCTCCCGGCTCAGCGGGGAGCCTGCTTCTCCCTCTGACCCTCTCCTCTCTCATGCTGTTTCTCTCTCTCTCTCTCAAATAAATAAATAAAAATCTTAAAAAAAAAAAAAAGGTAAATGAATTCAGACTATAACCTTGCCAATCCCTCTGCTACCCCAAGGCTCTTCCCGACTGTGACCAGTGCTTTCACTCCCATCAGAGACTAGACTGGACAGAGGGTCTGCAAAGGTGGAAGTGTGTGTCTGCTATGGTGGGATCAGAACCCGTACTTCAGCCCTGTGCTTGTACAGCAAACAGGTGATGGTCCAGAATCCCGATGGTCCAGCAGGTGCACCATTGTCCTTTTGTGATCTAAGCTGCAAAATACATTGAGTCTGCAACTTCTGTTCTGTTTAAGAATGTATAATGAAAAGTAAGGCCAATTGGTCTAGACACCCTCCACCATGGCCCTGGATTCCAATCTTCCTGGAAGTTTTCCCCAGATGCAACCAGGGAACTTGGCACTGATGTCCCAGATTCTGAAGTCACCATTTCAGACAGCATCACCGTTAGGTGTCACCTGGGGCTTGACCAGGAAGCACAAGGTGGAAAGGATGCTCTTAGTTCATGTTAAGATTCAAATGGAGGCACTGAAACTGTCTCAGTGCACTGGTCTGCAACAGTGAAGCTGCTTAAGAAAGTAAAGTCTGTTTCACCCTCTGCAGTTTCTAAAATTCAAGTAAAATAAAAGGGTAATGAGCCAAAAAAGCATAATAATTGTGAGATTCCCATCTTGAGGGAAGACCAGCCAGAGATAAATCAGGGAGACAGAAAGTGGAACACAGTCCAGATATTTAGGCCCCAGGGATCTTACAACCAAGGTAAGTGGATTGGAAAAGATTGCACACAACCCCCTTTGGGGAGCTGTGGCAATCAGCGGTTAAACCTAGGGCTGGCTATCACATTGCCCAGGGTTCAAATCCCAGCTCTGACACTTGCTCGTATGTGACAACACTGTATGCCAGTTTCTTTGTCGTGTAATCATGGATAGGATGAGGTGAGGAAACTGGTGTAAACACTCGGTACAATACCTGTCACTTAAATGTTAGTGATTACTCTGCAACAAACCACCACCAGTCAGCACATTTCTCCCTCCTGGGGCAATAATACATCCATTTATTTCAGTAAATATACCTGATGTAGGCAGTACTGCTTAGATTATAGAAAACCCTTATTTGAGCTCATTAATGGAGGTAATCATGATGAGTATCTTTTTGAAATTAAGAAGACTTTGGGGATGTGTTTCTATCACAACACTTTGGACATATTTTTATATCCTTTGGCATTTTCCAGCTCATGCACCCGTTCTGTAGAAAATAGATGGAAATTTCTTCTTGTGATTTCACTGAAGTTTATGGGCTGTTAAATTCTTATCTAGATGAAAATTTTAGTCTATGGGACTTGCCTTAATTTTAGTTGTAGATGCATAGAAAAGAGACTCTTTTATGGTAGATTTTGCACTCTGCTTGTTGTGTTTTGGTAAAACATGGCAGGTGAAGCTTGTCTTAAGGAAAGAGAAGGAGAGGGAGAATTCCTTCATCCTCCTGTTCTTGCTTGTTAAGATCAGGTGCACATATCAGAAACCTTCTCCAGGAGGGAGGGAAGGAGGGATGAGGGTGGAGAGGTCCAGGGGGTATGGGGTAAGGGCAAGGGATTGGTGTGGGAAGGACATTTTGCTTGGGAAAATGGGACTGGTGTTGGGAAGGAGCAATGTTTCTGGTTGGATTCCTTGTAATGCAAGGAACTTTAAAATATTCAGTACTCATTTCTATTCATAGTGTTTTCCCTCTTTGGCCATTTCTTAACTAAATATTAGGTTGAACTCCATAAAATCGTCACTTTCGTAAGTCAAACAGGAGAGAACTATGGCAATTTCCTACAGTTTGTCTCCAATATCATTCCCTGCCCAGGGAAGGGAGGGATCCCAGTCCTGCCGAGGCACCTGTGCCCTCTCCACCCTGCCCCCTCCCGCGCTCCTTGATTCTTCTCCCTGAGATGCATCGTGAAGTCTCCTGTCCCTGCTGACAACTAGACCTCAAGCTTTATTTTCCAGAAAAGTCTGTTAAAGCGCTGTTTCCTCCTGCTTTTCCTAATGCCTTAATTTAATCTCTTCTAAGTTTTCTTAAGAACAAAATGCCACCTGAATGACTTTCCAGGATGAAAAATGATGACATTAACCTTTGCTTGGCAGGTTGGCTTTATCTGTGCTTGTCCCTTTGCCACCGTCCAGTTGGGCTCAAATGGCCAAGGGGTCAGAACGTGCATCAGAACAGAGAGGCATCCTCACCACATGCCTTACTCCAAGACTGCAAACTGACAGGTACATGTTACCTGTTAGGACCCCTTATGTCTGCAAGTGACCTTGAAAAGCTCCTGAGGTGGACACTGTTTAGAAAACAATCTTTCTCCTTTCTGGTAAAGCCACAGTTTTACTTAGGTCCACACTTCATCCCCAGCTGCAGCAGTAATGGCTGATGGACAACATCGATGTTCAGGCCCCAATTCCCTGGCTTTAGTCTGTTTCTGACCAATGAAGTGCAAGAGGAAGTCTACAGGGAGTCCAGGAATGGTCCCTTCTCCTAAAATGTTAACAGTGGGAAAGAATATTCCTTTCCTTCCTCTGGGCATTTTCATGAGTGGACTGCAGCCCCCAGGAGCCCTGAGACAGTCTGCTCAGATGTCAATACCAGGTCAGAGACTTGGGTCCTTGAATGGTCTGGTCAAGCCCCAGGGCAAGGAAGGGTTAACATAGTCACTTTCCTTTCTAATAAAAAAAAAGACACAGTAAATGCTTTTTGTCTTACCTGAGGAGAAATTAAGACAATTTAATTAGAGCTAACCGAAAAAGCAAAAGGAAACTCAACAGATTGATGAGGATTTCTGGGATCCAACTACTGACTTCCCTTTATGTGAGATAATAAATTATCTTCCTCCTTAAGCCAATTTGAATTCGAATTTTCAGTGACTTGCAGCCAAAGTCAATACAACTGAAAGTCTACTAATCCACACTTCTGTTGTTAGGCAGATGTTCTTACAACCTCCCAGACCATGGAGAATCACCTCACTTTTAGAAGACACTTTAAAACAGAACTCCACAATCAATTTCTACACCTCATTTCAATATTTAGTAAAACAACACAAAGGGACTTTTTATGTGTAGCCCAAATCTGCCGTGCTCCAATTCCAGCCTAGCTCAGTTCCCAATATTAGGATCCTGGAGACAAGCTTATGTGCCCTCTGGCCAATTTTCCCGTACTTCTGAAACCCATTTGCTTCAAGCCATGAAACCTATCCTGGCTGCCAGGCTAGTCTGTTCTACCATATTATTTGCTTTCTTTTTTTCAAAGAAATGTGCCTCTGCAATGTCCCATTTCAAAGAATTTAAAACACCACTGATGCATAAGACCACTATTTTATGTATCGCTAAGTAAGAAATCCCCTACCAGGAAAGCTATGATATACCATCAACTCTAAAGACTATCTTAATTCTGGAGATGCTAAAATATGTTTTTAAAACAAACTGAGGGTTGCTGGAGAGGAGAGGGTTGGGGGGGGAAGGGGTAACTGGGTGATGGGCATTTGATGTAATGAGCACTGGGTGTTATAGGCAACTGATGAGTCACAGAATTCTACTTCTGAAACTAATAAAAATAAAATAAATAAAATAAGATAAAGTTAAAAATAGAACTACCCAGGGGCACCTGGGTGGCTCAGTTGTTAAGCATCTGCCTTCGGCTCAGGTCATGATCCCAGGGTCCTGGGATCCTGCTTGCAGGGAGCCTGCTTCTCCCTCTCCCTCTGCCTGCCACTACCCCTGCTTGTGCTCTCTCACTTTCTCTGTCAAATAAATAAATAAAATCTTAAAAAAAAAAATAGAACTACCCTATGATCCAGCAATTGCACTACTAGGTATTTACTCACAGAACCCAAAACACTAATTCAAAGGGGCACATGCACCCTGATAATTATAGTAGCATTATCTATAATAGCCAAATTATGGAAACAGCCCAAGTGTCCATCACCTGATGAGTGGATGAAGAAGATGTGGTATATATATACAGTGGAATATTACTCAGTCATAAAAAGAATGAAATCTTGCCATTTGCAATAACATGGATGGAGCTAGAGCATATTATGCTAAGTGAAATAAGTCAGTCACAGAAAGACAAATATTATATTTCACTCAGGTGGAATTTAAGAAACAAAGTAAACAAGCAAAGGGACAAAAAGAGAGAAAAAGAGAAGCAAACCAAGAAACAGACTCTTACCTACAGAAAACAAGCTGCTGGTTACCAGACGGGAGGTGGGTGGGGGATGGGTGAAATAGGTGATGGAGATGAAGGAGGGCACCTGTCACGATGAGTACTGGGTATTGTATGTAAGTGTTGAATTACTATATTGTACACCTGAAACTAATATCACACTGTATGTTTAACTGGACTTTAAATTAAAACTTTTAAAAATTAAAAAAGTTAAAAAAATATGTGCATCTCAGAATCATGAGAAAAATAGTATTTCATCTTTGCACAGATTCACCCCCCAAAAAAAAAAAATCACAAAGGAGGTGGGGGAGTGATTGGCACCACATTGCTTCCTGCATCTTCCAGAGAAGCCCAACCCAGTAAAACAGCACTGTGTTGGGCGATGTGACATCTTTTTACCCAGGGTCACGGTCCTGAAGTTGAGCACCCACCGAGCCTTTGCCTGGGCCCACCAGGGCCTATGGCCACTGGATGCCTCTTTGGAGCGTCATGATCCAGGACATTCAAGAGCCAATGTGGAACGTCCAGGATAAGCTTTATGAGGTAGCTAAGTAGTTTCATGTTCCCAGCACCTTCCCTCCTCTGAAACTTTGCCTGTGCCTCTAATTTACCCCTTTTATCCATGTGTGTACATGCGTGTGTGCACATGTGTTATAGGTGTGTGTGTTCATGGGGGGAGGGGCATACAGGTCCAAGGCGGTCAGCAGCCCCTGCCCCCAAAATGGTTGGGCTCTCTGGGTGACTGAAGCCACAGGATGTAAAATGTGCAGCACTCAGTGTTCAGTTTTCTGGCCACGTGCAGAAAACTGGCTTCAGTAAGACAGAAGAAGGAAGCCAACATTCAAATAAAACAAGAAGATACATGGACATAAAGGACCGATGGAGTCTCTGTCTCCAGTTCCATTTCTGTTTCATTTAGTTTGAAGCCCAGCCACATTGCTGTACTCGGGTCCTGTGATTCATTCCAGGATCCTTAAAATAAAACCTGTGCTTTATTTTTATTTCATTGGCTTCAGTGAGGATTCCATCTCTTACAACACAAGTATCTAAAGAGCATATCAACCATGTCCCAGGCCAATGACCTGATGGGACAGTGTTATATTGAGACTCATAGATCCAACCTTGCAGAATTAGTCTGTGAACTTAATGCACCACACTTGGAATTTTGAAGACCAACAGACTGGGTTACACCCTTGAGCTCAGGGACTCTGTTTCTGTGCTGTATCCCCAGTGTCTGGAACAGTGCCCGACACAGAGCAGACACTCCACAGCCATGGTGGAAGCAGCCACTCATCTGCCTGCTCTAAGTATGCAACATCGGGGAAGCAGCTGAGCACGCATCCCAGCTCTTCCATCCACCGGTGGAGAAAAGTAAGACAAGTCATCTCAGCCCCCACACGAAGGAGCTGATGATAATGATACCAGCTCTAGGACCACATGGAAAAGTCACAGCAGGTATTTCGAGAATTAGAAACCAAGAATAAATGCCCAAAAGACAGATATAGGACAGATTTTGGTTTTGGGAAAGTTTTGGGAAAAGGCATGATTCTGCCATTAAGAAACATCTTGAAAGGCTGTGTTTTAATCATATAATTAATCTAGGTAGAGTAAAGGCCTGAATTGGTGTTGAGAAGGCCGTGGTGTCTGTCACCATTTCACTGGGTAACCTATGAGTACTTTACCAAGACTCTTTCTACCTCTGCTTCCCCAATGTCAATGCAGAGGTTAAATGAGTTCAGTGGTTTTCTAAAGTTTTTAATAGCAGAACTATTCTTTCAAACAAATTCGTGAACATATAAATGTTGAAATAGCTGAGTACCTTTCCTATATGAACAGTCTACAGCAAATGCTCTTGTTGGGGGACAGGACAAACTGTCCCCCCAACCCACCCTCAGCCCAGCCTCTTTGGGGTTTCCTTCAGCACTTCTGTAAAACATCAGACCCAGAGAACACATGTGAAGTGGCTGAGCAAAACCATCTCCCCAGGGGTGGCTTTCTGCTGCAGAAAAGCAGCAAGTCTGACCCTGACCAGCAGCTTCTCCATCTGCTCTTCTGTCCTGTACCCCAGACACAGTCCTCTATTTCTTCAGAAATGTGCCTTTTACTGCCCTTGTTTGAACGAAACAACTTGAATGTATGTGTAAAATCAAAAGTTAATAATTAAACCCTCTCCAGAAACCATCTTGCTTAGTAGGCAACAAGCCTTGGCTCAGTGACTGCATAGATAATTGTTGGGTTTTCCTTTCTCAAATCACACATGGTGCAGCCACGGGAGCCCAAGGTGAGCCACTTCCCTACTCAGAAACTAGTCCAGCCATCTGCTAACAGCATCTGGCCATGAGGGCTTCCCAGAACACAAGGATGCTCCAGGCCATTATCAACGTGCAATAATGCACTTCTTTTGGACAAGCCATCCCGCCAGTTCTGTTTGAGAGCGTGTATATTTGTCAGTGTGGGTTGGCTTCGGAGGGATGGAGGATCCCTGCTTCTTTATTATTATTATTAAAGCTGCATCCATCTAAATCTTCATGCCTACTATTGGTTTCTTTCCCAAGATTCAAAATGTAAGTGTTAATCAACTCAACCTTGGGGATCATTCTCACAGTTGGCCATTAACTTGTGTCACTGTGGCAGGGGAGGAGGATGGGCAGTAGTTAGAAAAGAGATGACCAGTCTCTTCCAGGAGAAGGCTGAACCAGAGTCCATTTTTTTA
Organism: Phoca vitulina; assembly: GCF_004348235.1. Taxonomy (NCBI): domain Eukaryota; kingdom Metazoa; phylum Chordata; class Mammalia; order Carnivora; family Phocidae; genus Phoca; species Phoca vitulina. The sequence continues at coordinate 36,107,043 of NW_022589725.1, forward strand.
CTGTGTTTCTGTGGCCAGAGACAGATATGACCCAAGCATGATGGCATGGGACAAAGCAGGTGACAGGCAGCTCAGTGGGCCAGGACCCCACTTTCCTGCACCAGCTTTTATCTCCCAGAATTGGTCAATTCAGAGCCAGAAGGAACCTGGAAGGATAGTTGGGAAACCGAGGCTCAGAGAGGGGGCTTCTTGCCCCAGGTCACACAGCCCAATCAGGCAGGACAGAAACAAGCCAGGACCCCTGGCCCCCAGGTTAGATCTTCTATGGCCTTCTCTGTTCTCGGAAAACAAGCTACTATAGTAGGTTCAGAGCTTGACTCAGGCCAGTGCTGTGATCCTGAAGGTATTTCAACCGAAGATCCCTGGGATTTCCAGCGCGGTAAGATCCTTAACCAAACACGGGACTCACTCTGCCCCCTACTGCCCGGCACCCTCCCCACCCCAGCCCACAGTTCAACACATTACAGCTGACTCTTATTTTCCCTGGATCTGCAGTCATGGGTTTTGGAGTCCAAAGGTCCTAGTTCAGATGCACAATCCTTCACTAACTAGCTACCCAGGTAACTCTGGGCTCCTTATCTACCTTTGCTGAGTCTCAGTTTCTTCATCTGTGAATTGGAAACAACGCGACCATCTCACAGGCCAGGACTAGTTGAGGAGCACACGATGCAGCAGCCTGTTTCCATGCCTGACAGACTGGCCTAAACTCTTCCCCAGGGCTCCCCAGGGGGTCAGCCACATGCTGGCCAGCCTCTCCTCCCCGCCGCCTCCTCCCCTCCCTGCTGGCTTCACCTGGCTGTTCTGCCTTAGAAATCACCTGTGTGTGACTCTTCATCTCAGGGTCCGTCCCCTAGGACTCCTCCATCATATCAACTACTGAGGGTCAGCGTCAGTGGGCTAAGCTTATGGAGAGTCCCTGACATTGTATCTGCCTTAGAGGGATTGTGCCCATGGGCAGCCACAGCTGTAATTCTCCTCCTGGCTCAGCCCTGTGGCCCTGCTGGCCGTGGGCATAAGCTCTGCTGTCCAGCAGCACCGGAGCTGTGGTGTCGTGTCATTGGCCCCATGAAATTCCCCCACTCTCCCTCCAGGGAGGGAGCTCCCCCATTCCCTCCAGGCCTCTGGAGAGAACAAAGGAGCACCCCCTGGCATTCAGAGGTGTGGGGAGCAAGGCCCTGCGTGCTGGGATGTTTTGATTAAAAACACTGCAGAGAGAAGAAAACTGAACGTGGATGGGGATTTATGGGGCTCTCCCCCCACCTCACCCCACCCCTCTGTCCTCTGGGAGCTCCTTTTAGTGCCACTTTCATTGCTAAAGCGTAAAATCAGAAATGACTGTGCTGGAAAATTCTGCCCTGCCTCCCCCTGGCTTCCCCGCAAGGCCCTCCAAGAGCCTCAGCCACATCTCTCTCCCCCCACAGGGTGCGTCGTTCCTTATTTTAATCAGATGGCTCTGACTTTTGCATCATTTGTACACCTCCACGGGCCACCCAAGACTCTGTGAAGCGCAGACACATGAAAAGCCTGGTTCTGCAGGATGCAAACAGGAAACAGAACCAGAACAGATGCCTCCTTGGTAAGAGGAGTAGGTGGGAGAAATCCCTGGTTCATACCACACAAGTTCGTTCCTGGATGTGCTAGGCCTTGTGGTCACTCTGGTCTCAGAATGAAGACATGGGGCAGAGGCCTTAGAGAGTGGACAGAGTATCTAATAAATACAGCTGAAGAGATATGAAAAGTCAACGGCCATCTCCAAGAGTGAGGGCAGAAATCAGGGTGCCTGCAGGGCAAGAAACTTGGTTTACCAAGCAAGTGATGCCTTACCTTATCTGGGTCTCTAGGGCAACCGTGCCACACCAGGAGGTCTCACTGTCATCAACCCCCCCTGGAGGGATGGTTACAAGTTTCCTGGACCTCAACCCAGAGCCTAAGATCCAGCAGGTCTGGGATGGGCTCCCAAAATCTGTGTTTCTAACAAGTGTCCAGGTGTTGCTGATGCTGCTGTCCCAGGGCCCCCAGTTTGAGAACTGCTGGACTACAGTAGACATGCCCATAGACCACACCTGGCCCACCCACCAGTCTGTCAGGCTCATCACAGCTTGTGATTGCTACGGTTTGTTTAATCATCAGTCTTCCTGACCAGAGTGAAAACTCCATGCATGTTTACACAAGTCTTGATCCTTAGGAGGTGACTCCACACCCTGTTGCATGAATGACCTCAACATCTGGGCACTGGGAGTCGCATTCCAGCAGACAAACTCAGCACATAAAAAGAATGAATATTTACTGAGTGGTTATCAAGTGCCTAGCATGCCACATGAGCCATCTCTGTAAGTCTTCACAGCTATCCTATGCAGAACATATTACCAATACTCTGTTTTCACAGAGGAAGGAACTGTGGCTCAGAAAGATTAAGTAATTTGACTAAGGTCACACAGTCATGAGGGAGCAGAACTAGAACTGAATCTCAGTCTGACATCCAAGCCGGTGTCCATAACTCCTACATCTCTGCAGACAAAAATCAAGAGACTCTCTAAGCCTCCTATCCTCTCGATCCAAGTATCCTTCTCCTAAGAAGACTTCTCTAAGCTCCATGCCACACACAGCCCAGGTAGAATTCCCTGCCATCCCCTTTGATGGGAGTTTCGGACTCTGTAAAAGGAGCAGAGTGATGGCGGAGGGAGTGAGGGGTGATGATGGAAAGAGGCAGAGGTGATGATGGAGGGAGGGGTGATAATGGAGGGAAGAGGCAGGAGGGTGATGGAGGGAGGCAGGGGTGATAATGGAGGGAGGCAGAATGATGGTGGAGTGATTCAGGAGTCATGATGAAGGGAGGTATAGATGATGATGGAGGGAAACAGGGGTGATGATAGGGGAGGGGTGATGGTGGAGGGAGGGGTGATAGTAGAGGGAGGGGTGATGGTTAGGCGAGGGCTGATAGTGGAGGGAGGGGAGATGGTGGAGGGAGTGGTGATAGTGGAGGGAGGGGTGATGGTGGAGGGAGGGGTGATGGTGGAAGAGGCAGGAGGTGATGGAGGGAGGCAGCGGTGATGATGGAGGTAGGGGTGATGATGGAGGGAGGCAGAATGATGGTGGGGTGATTCAGGGGTCATGAGGAAGGGAGGTATAGGTGCTGATGGAGGGAAACAGGGGTGATGACAGGGGGAGACAGCGGGGGTGATGGTGGAGAGAGGGTTTATGATAGAGCAACGCATGGGTAATCATGGTGGAGGGGGCAGACATTGGCAATGTTGGAAGCAGACAAAGGCTGAAGATGGGCAGACAGGTAAGAGCAATGATGGAGAGAAGCAAGCAGTGGGTGGGCCTGAAAGAACTTGGTAGTTTATGTTATAATGCTGGCACATTGTTCTGAATATCAGATCTGCCATTGTAAGGCTTTCAACATGGAAGCAGTTTCAGACACATGTTTTCAAGATTGTCTGAGCCTGAATCCTCCAAACACAGAGTCTAAGTCAAGGCCATGTGGAGCTGTGACCCCAGGAGCAAGTGTGAGGGATGGGGAGTGAGACAGGGAAGGGAAATATCCACTCAAGGATGCCTTACTGAGGTGGTCTCAGCTAATGCCCACTGTCACTCAATCTGGGGGCACTGAGTGAGAAACACATGACACTCTTCAGGACACACTCAGGAGGAACAAAGGAAGTATTTACCCATTGGCTCCCTTGAAGGGTGACTCTCCTCTACATCCAGGTGGGATGTGTAGGTGCCACATGGGATCCAGTTGTCCCACACCAAGACATCAGAAAAGGACCAAGCAAGAAACAAGAGAGGCAAGGCCATTTCAGGTTTTATAAGGCTGGTTGAAGCTGGGACTGGTCATCACAGCTACAGCTGCAGTAAAAGAGGGAACCTAGAGGATCTGAGGGGCACCCAAGACTGATACAGAAACCAGCAGGGACATGGAGAGTGGACACAAAGGAAGAAAGGAAGGAGAAAGCCCTGGCACCACCTCTCACCTGGAAGGACAAGGAGTGGGTGGATGGATGGGTAGTGGATAGACTGATGCACTGGATGGATGGGTGGATGGATGGATGGATGGATGGATGTCCCACAAGGCATTTTAGAAGCATCTAAGTACAGCCATAGGTCAAAGTGGAGAGAATAATGGTCCCAACTGCAAATAGGTCTTTAAAAAACAAAAATAACTGAAGAGAAGGTACAGAGAGCACTAAGACTAAAATTTCTCCAAATCCTGGTACTAACATATTTCTCCAAACTTCTTGCTGTCCATACAAATTTGCCACTAATTTCTGTGCCCTATCAACTTCATTCGATTAAGAGTAGAACCCAGACTAGGATTAAATGTGAAAAATGGCCAAGGAGCACCAGGAGAGCGTCAATGTCATTAGTGATCAGGAAATGCAAATTAAAACCACAGTGAAATACCACCACACACCACCAGAGCAGCAAAGAAAATGAAACCTGACATTGTCAAATGCTAGCAAAGGTGCAGATCAAGGACTCTTGTGTGAGTGGGCGTGCATGATGACAGAACTGTGCTGGAAACTATTTGGCACTTTCTCATAAAGTCAAACCTATGTCTCAGCTATGACCTAATGATTCTACACTTGGAGAAGTAAAAACATGTCCACAAACAGACTGGAACAAAGGTTCACAGTGCTCACCCATAACCATGAAAGTTGGAAATAACCCAACCATACAACAAGATGAATAAACAGATGGTGATCTATTCAGACCTTGGAATATTACTCAGTCTCAGAAATAAGGGGATTCTGAGACAGGTCCAAGCATGGATGAGTCAACAAAACATTATATGGAGCAAAAGGGGCCAGACACACACAAAAAGTACATGCTGTATGTGAAGTTAAAAAGCAGGCAATAGAAATCTGTGCTGAAAGATCAGAACAGGTTACCTACGTAGACAGCAGGTCTGGGGGATTGAGTGCGAAGGGTCACAAGGGAAACTCCTAGAATGATGACAATGTCCTAAATTTGTCTAGATGATGGTTACACAGAGGTATATAGAATTACCAGAACTCATCAAATGGAAACTTAAGATCTGTGTATTTTCTTCTGTGTAACTTATATCTAAATAAAAAACAATATAAATGTGGACATCTGATTATAATAATCACTCCCCTCCAGAGGCACAGACATTCCCAAAGGTCTTTGAATGTGTCCTTCTGACAAGGGAGATGCAGGTAGGGAATTTTGCTTTGGTGTTCACTGAGCTATCCCAGATCCTGGAACAGCACCTTGATTTGTTGTGTGAATAAGTGAAGTCATGATCAACCACATTGCGCAGATTCGGTCATGGAATATTTGCTCTGAGCTCAGATGAGAGATTTTCCCACATCCCAAAGCTCGAGGGTCGGGGACAAGCCTGACCCCACCATCCTGCCCTGAGCATCCTCCTTGCCAGGCTTCAGTTGCCAGAAGGCTGCAGACAGCAGAAAAATCTTGGTCCCCTTAGTGATGACTTTCCAAAAATCCTAAATCCTCCACAACTGTTCTGGCAGTGTCCCCAGCAAATCTTCCTATCTCTGGTGATGAATTTCATCCAAATGCTAAACTGGGGTCCTAGGGACAACTGGCAGCTAAAATAGTCAAGCCTCCTCCCCCCATCCCAGGGCTGCATAAAATCCAGGGTCCTAGGACCTGGGAGTCAGTATCTCTGTTAGGAGAGAAGGGGCACAAACCAGGGGTTTAGGTGTCCCTGTTACCTCTGAGCTCCACCCACCTCCCAGCTTGCCTCCTCCAGCATCCAAGGAAGGTAGAAGGCACAGGTGATGCAAGGAAACCACCCTGCAGATGCAAACCGACCAAGCCAGAGAGGACTGCACAGCCACCACTCCTGTGGCTCCAACCAAGTCCCATGCCAGCCCACAGACACACTCTTGAAGCCCAGGTCTCTGCCGGATCCCAGGTGCCATGCTTTCTGGACCCTCCCACCCAGCTGCTTGGAGCATCGTGGGTGCTGTCAACCCCTCTCAGGTGCTTTGAGACCCCTCACCAACCAGATGGATCAGAACTAGCCACATTCCCTTCATCACACCCTTCTGAAGGCAGACATTGGCCAGGCCCAGACCCAATCAGACTTATGACCCTGGCTTCTGGTCTGGGGAGGCTTGGAAGTCCCACAGAGCCTCATTCACCTCCCCAAGTAGGTCACAGCAGAGCAGTGCTGAGCATCTTGCCCTATTAGATGACACTTGAAGACAGATTTTCAATAAGCCAACTGCATTTCACAGAATTCATAGAAATGAGCATCATCATCTTTGTTTTGTTCTCCAGATCCTGAATGAGGCTGCTGCCCACAGGATTGCATCAGAAAATCAACCACACAGGCACAAGCACATCTATGAGTCTGGGAAGAACCCCTGTCATCAGTGCTTTGCCCCAAAGTTGCCCCTACACACCCTATTAGCAGTGACCTGTGTCCTGAATACTCCAGGGAGCTGGAGCTGCATCTGGGACACTGGGGTGGCATCTCTACTGTGCTGGAAAAGAACAAAAGGCAGCACTCACTCATCTGTTCATCTGTCCAAAGAACATTTGTTGAGCACCTACTATGTGGTCTATTTAATCCATAGGCCCAGGCAGGGCACCCACAGTGTCTGCTAAGAAGGCCTCTCCAAGGGGGTGGCATGGGAGTGGACACTGGAGTTAGAAAGAGGACTCAGCCATACAGAGAAAGAGGGAAGAAGCGGGGGGAAGAAGCAGTACTACTGCCCCCAGTGTGAACACGCTCGGCACGTGAAGAAACAGCCAGGCCTGTGTGGCTGAGATTGTAATCGGGATGGGAGGGAGGTGGGATGGGGCTGCAGGTGGGCAGACACTGGATCACACAGGACTTGATGCTGTCAATGAAACTAGGGTTGATCTGAGTGTGATGGGAGGCCATAGGGGGTGGGAACATAACAGGATAGTGAATCAACAGATTGGTGGTTTTATTAACTCAGTCTTGGCTGCAGAGGGAGGATTGGGAGCAAGGACAGAAATGTGGGTGTTATTACAGCACCTTCAGGAGAGACTCAATGGCTTGGTGGCTGTGAAGGCACCGGCAGGAACCAGAGGAAGGTCAGGTGCATGAGGAATTCTGAAAGCAGCATTCAGGGAGATGCTTGTGGATTGAGGAAGTGGTGAGGACAATGTGAAAAAATCAAGGCTAACTCCCAGGCTTTTGATATGAAATACTGGATAGTCAGTAGTATCTCATATTGAGATGAGGAAGCCGATGGCAGGAGTGGGGCCGGGGGCTCTCGGGGAGGGGGTGAGGTGTGGCAAAGCAGAGGTTCTGTGTTGGCCAAGTTAGGTTCAAGAAGCTGGTCAGACATCAAGCAAGATGCTGAGCAAGCAGCAGATGCAGGCTGACTCCAGGAATGGGGCCAACATGGTGTGAGATCCAACAACATTCCAAGAATGTTCACAACAATGAAGCAGTTAGACCACCTGGAGGGTGAAGGAGGATAGGAGAGTTGAGGAATGAGTCTCAGGCAGGAGCCAGCAGAGGAGAGCAGCAAGAAGAGGCTGGGGAGGGAAGAGGGAACCCAACATTTCCAGAAAAACGGGGAGGGACAACCACTGCCTTCAGGAATTGGGTAACGAATCTTGGAGTGAGGACTGCCTGGAAGATTTGGAAATGGAGGCAGTGTGTGACTTGACCTGAGTGGTTTCTGCAGGGTTGGGGGGAAGCAAACCCTGATTGCATGGTTCTAGGTAGGTTGGGAAGAAGTGAGGAAGTGGACATGGGCAGAACAGACAAGTGGTTGATGGAATTTTCCTTGGAAAACAGAAAAATGGAGTCATGGGGGACTCCATTTTTCTGTTTTCCAAGGAAAATTCCATCTACCTGCCACACTCACACCCACACCCATCCTGCCGGCAGCCCATTTTCTAGGTCTCCCAGTGGCCCCAGCATTAGACACTGGGACCTTGTCTTACACCCTTCCCATGTCTCTCCCTCACCTTCTGCCAAAGGCATTTCCCAGAGAGCATCCTCTGCTGAAACAACAAGCCCGCCTCCTAACAAGCTGCTTCTGGAAGCTATAGCACCAGCTGCCAGAAGGAAAAGGGAGCTTTTCGGGATGGATAACTGAGCCACATACGAATTCCCGAAAGAAGTCCTCAGGCTCAGACAGAAGCCATCATATCATCATCTCTTACAGGAAAAAAATGCCTTGGGGGAAAATGGGAGAGGAGACTGCCATCCAGAAGAGGAGTGGCAAACAAACTTCTCTGAACTTTTCATAGCCTGTGACCGGCAAGTAACCACTGACATTTTAAACCATGCTGAATAATGAGGAGGTAGCAGTAACAGCTTGCAAATCCATTACAGTGAAAAATGGGAGGGAATTTTATTGACTTCTAATTAAAATCTTATCCCCTTTTAGAGAATCTAGCAATAGAAGCAAAGGCATCCACTACATGTACAGGACTCAAGATATATGGGCAATCAGTGTATTTTATCTTTTGAGGAACATTCAAAGGACATGACACTTCAGTCTTGGGAAGATTCCAGTGATCTGAAGACATTCTAGCAGTGTTTAAATGCCAACATTCAGAACACCTTCAAAGGGCTGCATTTGTGTGGGTTGTCATTTTGTGCCATGCTATTTACTTATCTCTCATAATGACTCAAAGGCAAGAGTTACTTGAATTCTGTTTGAAGATTTATTACATCAGCTATCAAGAGACATTTTTATGTTGAGGCTTTTTGTTTTGTTGTCTGCCCTCTTAGCAAATCAGACAGGTAATAAGACAACAGCAGACCAGATCAAAAGGTGAAATATTTTCAAAGAAACCATTATTATATTATAAGTAGAGCTTTGATCTGATTTAATACATACTTCAAGATTTCCAATGGCCTTAGCATAATAGTCACTCTAAGTGAGGGGGAAATTGATATAAAAGAAGAGAGAAAGGGAGAGGCAAGACATATTTACTGACATTAGGGTACTGATATGTGGCTATATTACAGATGAGGAAACTGACGTTTAAAGAACTTTTTAAAACTATATCTCAAGGTCACACAGGTATGGAGCCACGAAGCAAGAATGCAAGCCTGTACTTAGTGCATGTCAGAGAAGAGTTAAGTTGCAAGAAGAGAATCAGCTGCAAAGTCCCTGAGGTGAGAGGACAGGACTATGGGGTCTGGCTGAGGTGGAAGGCTATCCACAGGCAGTTGTGGGGAAGGCAAGGGGCCCATCTAATACCAGAATGTACCCAACAACAAGGTCAGAGGCTCCACCTCATAGCAGGTGGCTCCACCTCATAGCATGCCTCAGGAACTGAGGCATCTCTGATGCTGGAGAGAGACCTTAGGGCTTTGAAAAATAAAGGAACCTCCCTTAAGAAGACAACATACTCAGTGATTTGGGGCCAGAAGTCACGTCTCTGTTGTAGGAAAATAAAAGCTGAAAATCCAGGTAAAAGTAAACCTAGATTTGCAATTTCCAGGCCCCTGACAGAAGCAAACTTGTATCTTTTCTGGAGGTTATTTTAAACTCAGGCGACAATTCCCCACAGATAAACTTGAATCTTTAAAAAGCCACTAAATATATGAGAAAACAAGCCATTCCAGTCTAGAGTCAATGAAAACAAAACAATACAGTGAGGGGAGAAAGCAAGGGTGAGGTGGTGGAGAAGGAAGACCCTGAGCTCATTCACCTTCTTCCCCAGACACACCAAGTCTGCAGATACATATAGAGCAGCATTCTCTGAGTATACCCTGAAGATTAGTAGCACAGCCTTCCACAGCTATATATGTAAATAAAAGCCCCATCAAGAAGGGTAGGAGGGGCAGAGGTGTAGTCTGCTCAGGAACCAAACCCCCAGTGCAGTGACCCATAAGCAGGAGGGATTGTCACAGACATGAAAGTCCTCCCTGAGGAGCAAGGGGATCAGGCCTCACATCAGGCACCCTGGCCCTGGGGAACTGCACCAGGAAGATGTGTCCCTGTAATGTCTGCTTTGACAATCAGAGGGGCACAACTCCAGGAGGGCCACAAGCGTCTGCTCTTAAAGGGCCAGCACATAGCATCACGCACTCTGAGACCCCACGCAGAGGCAGCGGTTCAAAAAGCACCTGGCCATACATGAAAAAGGCTTATTCACTAATTTTAGGATGTGTGTTGGGGGGGGCAGGGATCTGGAAGAATTTTTTTCCAGGAATGGAAGTGCTGGTGGACACCATCTTTCTTCCCTCCGTTAGCCTAGGTGGGCTGACGCCAGTGGGCACCTATTCTGACAATCTCCATCTACTTTGCTAGCACTTCTTGCCCTGACATTGCCCTATGGACACACTCTGCACAACCTGCCTGCCCCATCAGGCACCCCCCAAATCAGTTCCTGCCCCATGACACCCAGTGAGCAGCCTCTTCCCAGACCAGCACTCCTCCAAAGCAACTCCTACTGTGGTGGGGGAGGGGAGTCAGCCCAGCCCACCAGCATGCCTGACATAGTACCACAACTGTCCAAAGCCTCACAACTAGCCCCACCAGGGGCCACCCACCCACCAGTAGTTGTGACTGGGCATCACAGCCAGCCAGGCTGGGGACCAACACTGTCCACCAGCATGCCCATAGCAGTCACAGCCCACTCACAGCAGGAGGGCGCATGCAGCCCACACAGAGAAAACCTCTGAAATATCTGGTTCTGGTGACCAGGCGAGATTGGGCTTTTGGGCCGCATGGGCACCTTCTACACAATACAACTACCTAACACATATAAACAAACACAGAGAGTCGACAAAACGAGGACCCAGAAGAATGTGTTTCAAATGAAAGACAAGATAAAATCTCAGAAAAAGAACTACATAAAATGGAAATAACCAATTTACCTGATAAGCAGTTCAAAGTAATAGTCATAAAGATGCTCACCAAACTTGGGAGAAGAGTGGATGAAATCAGGTGAAAACTTCAACAAAAGAATAGAAAACATATTGCATGGAGCACTGGGTGTTATACGCAAACAATGAATCATGGAACACTACATCAAAAACTAATGATATACTGTATGGTGACTAACATAACATAATAAAAAAATTTAAAAAAAGAATAGAAAACATAAAAAAGAAGATCTCAGAGCTAAAGAATACAATAACTGAAATAAGAAATATACCAAAGGGAATCAACAGCAGATTAGATGATAAAGAAAAATGGATCAGCAATCTGGAAGACAGTAATGGAAATCATCCATGCCTAACAGCAAAAATAAAAAGAATTTTTTAAAATGAGTATAGGTCAAGGGACCTCTGGGACATCAAGTATACTAAATGTGCATTACAGGGGTCCAAGAAGAAGAAAGAAAGGCACAGAAAATGTATTTGAAGAAATAAGCTTCAACTGAAAACTACCCTAAGCTGGGAAAGGAAACAGACATCCAGGTCTAAGAAGCACAGAAAGCCACAAACAAAATGAACCCAAAGAGTTTCACACCAAGCACATAATAATTAGAATGTCAAAAATCAAAAATAACATCATATTAAAATTAGCAAGAGAAAAGCCACTAGTTACATAAGAGAATACCCATAAGACTATGAGCTGATTTTTCAGCAGAAACTTTACAAGCCAGAAGAAGTAGCATGATATATTCAAAGTGCTGAAAAGAAAAAACGTACAATCAAAAACACTCTACGCAGAAAAGCTATCATTCAGAATTGAAGGAAAGATAAAGAGTTTCCCAGACAAATAAAAGTTAAGTATGTTAAGGTCAGTTTAGTGGTGATGAACTTACAAGACTTTGAAAGACTTTTTACAAGACTTTGTAAGTTCACCACCACTAAAAAAGTTACGACTATTTCTTTTTTGCTTCTTTAAGCAAAAAAGAAATAGTCATAACTAGAAGTAAGAAAATTTCATAGCTAGAAGTAAAAAAATTATGAAAAAAGATTTTACTGGTAAAAGCAAACACATAGAACACCTACAAACTCAACAGGAGATCGAAGAAAAGAATAGCAACAACTCTCTGAACAGAAAAGCGACCACTTTCTGGAAGGTAGGACGTGCGGAGAAGTGAATCCGAGGCGATATTCAGGAGGATAGACGGCGGGAGAGGGGCCTCCCACAGCTGCTTCTGGCAAGTGATAGAGCCGCGGAGCACAAAATCGGAACTTTTAGAAGTCTGCTCCGCTGAGGGACGTCACTCCGGTGGCTAAGCGGGGGGTGGAACCCTCGCGGGACAGTGTGGTCTCAGGACCCTCGGAGTCACAGAAAGACTGGGGGTGCCTGAGTGTGGCACAGCTCCCAGGTGTTGGAGCGGGGAAGCCGGCTGCAGAGACAGAGCCGAGGCGCGGGCTCTCAGCTCAGGGTTGCCATAAACCGTGATCCACAGAACAGTCGGGCCACTGCTCCTCCAGCAGGGACCCGACAAGCAGCAGATCCGGGGAGACTCCCCTTCCTCCCCCGGGAGGAGCGGCACGGGAGCACACGGCAGGGATCTGCTGGGTTTGGAGACTCCACACGGAGTTGGGTGCCAGAGATAGAAACGCTGGGTCACAGGCTGGGTGAGCACGGAGTGCCGCCGGACACCAGGGAGATGGGAGTGACTGACTGCTTTTCTCTGGGGGCGCACTGAGGAGCGGGGCCCTGAGTTCTCGGCTCCTCCGGGGCGGAGATTGGGAGGCCGCCATTTTCACTCTCGGCCTCCAAAGCTGTACGGAAAGCTTGCAGGGAACAAAAGCTCTGGAGAGCAAACCCGAGCAGATTACTTAGCCAGGACCGGGCAAGGGTGGGGAAATTCCGCCTCCAGCAAAGACATTTGGGAACCACGGCAACAGGCCCCTCCCCCAGAAGATCAGTGAGAACAGCCAGCCAAGACCAAGTTTACCGATCAATGAGAATGGCAGAACTCCAGCGCTAGGGGAATACTGCACATAGAATCCATGGCTTTTTTACCATGATTCTTTAGTTTTTCAAAGTTAATTATTTTTTTTAACTGTCTTTTTTTTCTTTTTCTTTTTTTCTTTTTTTTGAATTTTTCTTTTTCCCTTTTTCAACCAACATCTTATCAATCCCTTTTTTAAAAAACATTTTTATTTTTCATTTTTAGAGTCATATTCTATCCCTTCATAGTAGTTACCCGTATTTTTGGCATATATATATAAGTTGTTCTCTCTTTAAAATTTTGCGATAGTTTCTTCTAACAGGTCAAAATATACCCTAAATGTCTAGTGTATGGTTTTTTTCTACTCCCCGGCCTGATCACATTCTCTCCCCTTTTTTTTTCTTTTTTTTTAAATCCTCTTCTTTCTTTTTTCGAACAACTTCTTATCAATTCCTTTTATAAAATTTTTTATAATTTTCATCTTTAGAGTCATATTCCATCCCTTCATCATATCAACCCTTATTTTTGTACGTATATAAGTTTTTCTTTCTTTAAAATTTTGGGAGGCACTGTCTTCTAACAGACCAAAATACACCCAAAATCTAGTGTGTGGCACTTATCTATGTACCAGTCTGATCATACTTGATCAGATTCTGGTTTTTTTTTGTTGTTTTGTTCTGTTTTTGTTTTTTTTTATCTTTATCTCTTTCTTTTTCTTTTTTTCTTTTTCTTTTTCTTCTTTCTCTCTTTCCCTTTCTTTTCCCCCTGCTTCAGGTCTTTTCTGGTTTATTTAGAGTATATTTTCTGGGGACGTTGTTACCCTGTTAGCATTTTGTTCTCTCATTAATCTATTCTCCTCTGGACAAAATGACAAGATGGAAAAAAAATCACCTCAACAGAAAGAACAAGAGGTAGTACCGACTGCCAGGGACCTACTCAATACAGACATTAGTACAATGTCAGATCTAGAGTTTCAGAATCATCACTTTAAAGATACTAGCTGGGCTTGAAAACAGCATGTAAGTTATTAGAGAAACACTTTCTGGAGAAATAAAAGAACTAAAATCTAACTAAGTTGAAATCAAAAAGGCTATTAATGAGGTGCAATCAAAAATGGGGGCTCTAACTGCTAGGATCAATGAGGCAGAAGAGTGAATCAGTGATACAGAAGATCAAATGATGGAAGATAAAGAAGCTGAGAAAAAGAGAGATAAACAACTACTGGATCACGAGGGCAGAATTCGAGAGATAAGCGATACCATAAGACGAAACAACATTAGAATAATTGGGATCCCAGAAGAAGAAAGAGAGAGAAGGGCAGAAGGTCTACTGGAGCAAATTATAGCAGAGAACTTCCCTAATTTGGGGAAGGAAACAGGCATCAAAATCCAGGAAGCACAGAGAACCCCCCTCAAAATCAATAAAAATAGGTCAACACCCCGACATCTAATAGTAAAACTTACGAGTCTCAGAGACAAAGAGAAAATCCTGAAAGGACCTCGGGACAAGACGTCTGTAACCTACAATGGTAGAAACATTAGATTGGCAACAGACCTATCCACAGAGACCTGGCAGGCCAGAAAGGACTGGCAGGATATATTCAGAGCACTAAATGAGAAAAATATGCAGCCAAGAATACTATATCCAGCTAGGCTGTCATTGAAAATAGAAGGAGACATAAAAAGCTTTCAGGACAAACAAAAAATAAAGGAATTTGCAAACACGAAACCAGCCCTACAAGAAATCTTGAAAGGGGTCCTCTAAGCAAAGAGAGAGCCTAAAAGCAACATAGACCAGAAAGGAACACAGACAATATACAGTAACAGTCACCTTACAGGCAATACAATGGCACTAAATTCATATCTTTCAATAGTTACCCTGAATGTAAATGGGCTAAATGCCCCAATCAAAAGACACAGGCTATCAGACTGGATTAAAAAACAAGACCCATCGATATGCTGTCTGCAAGAGACTCATTTTAGACCCAAAGACACCCCCAGATTTAAAGTGAGGGGGTGGAAAACCATTTACCATGCTAATGGACACCAAAAGAAAGCTGGGGTGGCAATCCTTCTATCAGACAAATTAGATTTTAAACCAAAGGCTGTAATAAGAGATGAGGAAGGACACTATATCCTACTTAAAGGGTCTATCCAACAAGAAGATCTAACAATTGTAAATATCTATGCCCCTAACATGGGAGCAGCCAATTATAAAGGCAATTAATAACAAAAGCAAAGAAATACATTGACAACAATACAATAATAGTGGGGGACTTTAACACCCCCCTCACTGAAATGGACAGATAATCTAAGCAAAAGATCAACAAAGAAATAAAGACTTTAAATGACACACTGGACCAAATGGACTTCACAGACATATTCAGAACATTCCATCCCAAAGCAACGGAATACACATTCTTCTCTAGTGCCCATGGAAAATTCTCCAGAATAGATCACATCCTAGGTCATTAATCAAGTCTCAACCAGTACCAAAAGACTGGGATCATTCCCTGCCTATTTTCAGACCACAGTGCTTTGAAACTAGAACTCAATCACAAGAGGAAAGTTGAAAAGAACTCAAATACATGGAGGCTAAAGAGCATCCTACTAAAGAATGAATGGGTCAGCCAGGAAATTAAAGAAGAATTTAAAAAATTCATGGAAATGAATGAAAATGAAAACACAACTATTCAAAATCTTTAGGATGCAGCAAAGGCAGTCCTAAGAGGAAAGTATATAGCAATACAAGCCTTTCTCAAGAAACAAGAAAGGTCTCAAGTACACAACCTAACCCTACCCCTAAAGGAGCTGGAGAAAGAACAGCAAATAAAGCCAAAACCCAGCAGGAGAAGAAAAATAATAAAGATCAGAGCAGAAATCAATGAAATAGAAACCAAAAGAACAGTAGAACAGATCAACGAAACTAGGAGCTGGTTCTTTGAAAGAATTAACAAGATTGATAAACCCCTGGCCAGACTTATCAAAAAGAAAAGAGAAATGACCCAAATCAACAAAATCATGAATGAAAGAGGAGAGATCACAACCAACACCAAAGAAATACAAACAATTATAAGCACATAATATGAGCAACTCTATGCCAGCAAATTAGATAATCTGGAAGAAATGGATGCATTCCTAGAGATGTATCAACTACCACAACTGAACCAGGAAGAAATAGAAAACCTGAACAGACCTATAACCACTAAGGACATTGAAGCAGTCATCAAAAATCTCCCAACAAACAAAAGCCCAGGGCCAGATGGCTTCCCAGAGGAATTCTACCAAACATTTAAAGAAGAATTAACACCTATTCTTCTGAAACTGTTCCAAAAAATAGAAATGGAAGGAAAACTTCCAAACTCATTTTATGAGGCCACCATTACCTTGATCCCAAAACCAGACAAAGACCCCATCAAAAAGGAGAATTACAGACCAAAATCCTTGATGAACATGGATGCAAAAATTCTCACCAAAATACTAGCCAATAGGATCCAACAGTACATTAAAAGGATTATTCACCACGACCAAGTGGGATTTATCCCTGGGCTGCAAGGTTGGTTCAACATCCGCAAATCAATCAACGTGATACAATACATTAACAAAAGAAAGAACAAGAATCATATGATCCTCTCAATAGCTGCAGAAAAAGCATTTGACAAAGTACAGCATCCTTTCTTGATCAAAACTCTTCAGAGTATAGGGATAGAGGGTACATACCTCAATATCATAAAAGCCATCTATGAAAAACCCACAGCGAATATCATTTTCAATGGGGAAAAACTGAGAGCTTTCCCGCTAAGGTCAGGAATGTGGCAGGGATGTCCACTATCACCACTGCTATTCAACATAGTTTTAGAAGTCCTAGCCACAGCAATCAGACAACAAAAAGAAATAAAAGGCATCCAAATCAGCAAAGAAGTCAAACTCTCACTCTTTGCAGATGATATGATACTTTATGTGGACAACCCAAAAGACTCCACCCCAAAACTGCTAGAACTCATTCAGGAATTCAGTCAAGTGCAGGATATAAAATCAATGCACAGAAATCAGTGGCATTCCTATACACCAACAACAAGTCAGAAGAAAGAGAAATTAAGGAGTCGATCCCATTTACAATTGCACCCAAAACCATAAGATACCTAGGAATAAATCTAACCAAAGAGGCCAAGGATCTGTACTCAGAAAACTATAAAATACTCATGAAAGAAATTGAGGAAGGCACAAAGAAATGGAAAAATGTTCCATGCTCATGGAATGGAAGAACAAATGTTGTGAAGATGTCAATGCTACCTAGAGCAATCTACACATTCAATGCAATCCCCATCAAAATACCATCCACTTTTTTCAAAGAAATGGAACAAATAATTCTAAAATTTGTATGGAACCAGAAAAGACCCCGAAAAGCCACAGGAATTTTGAAAAAGAAAAGCAAAGCTGGTGGCATGACAATTCCGGACTTTCAGCTCTATTACAAAGCTGTCATCATCAAGACAGTATGGTACTGGCATAAAAACAGACACATAGATCAATGGAACAGACTAGAGAGCCCAGAAATGGACCCTCAACTCTATGGTCAACTCATCTTTGACAAAGCAGGAAAGAATGTCCAATGGAAAAAAGACAGTCTCTTCAACAAATGGTGTTGGGGAAATTGGACAGCCACATGCAGAAGAATGAAACTGGACCATTTCCTTACACCACACACAAAAATAGACTCCAAATGGTTGAAAGACCTCAGTGTGAGACAGGAGTCCATCAACATCCTAAAGGAGAACACAGGCAGCAACCTCTTCAACCTCAGCCTCAGCAACTTCTTCCTAGAAACATCGCCAAAGGCAAGGGAAGCAAGGGCAAAAATGAACTATTGGGACTTCATCAAGATAAAAAGCTTTTGCACAGCAAAAGAAACAGTCAACAAAACCAAAAGACAACCGACAGAATGGGAGAAGATATTTGCAAATGACATATCAGATAAAGGGCTAGTATCCAAAATCTATAAAGAACTTATCAAACTCAACACCCAAAGAACAAATAATCCCATCAAGAAATGGGCAGAAGACATGAACAGACATTTTTCCAAAGAAGACGTCCAAATGGCCAACAGACACATGAAAAAGTGCTCAACATCGCTTGGCATCAGGGAAATCCAAATCAAAACCTCAATGAGATACCACCTCACACCAGTCAGAATGGCTAAAATTAACAAGGCGGGAAACGACAGATGTTGGCGGGGATGCGGAGAAAGGGGAACCCTCCTACACTGTTGGTGGGAATGCAAACTGGTGCAGCCACTCTGGAAAACAGTATGGAGGTTCCTCAAAAAGTTGAAAATAGAGCTACCGTACGATCCAACAATTGCACTACTGGGTATTTACCCCAAAGATACAAATGTAGGGAACCAAAAGGGTACATGCACCCTGATGTTTATAGCAGCAATGTCCACAATAGCCAAACTGTGGAAAGAGCCAAGATGTCCATTGACAGATGAATGGATAAAGAAGATGTGGTGTATATATATACAATGGAATATTATGCAGCCATCAAAAGGAATGAGATCTTGCCATTTGCAATGACATGGATGGAACTGGAGGGTATTATGCTGAGCGAAATAAGTCAAACAGAGAAAGACATGTATCATATGACCTCACTGATATGAGGAATTCTTAATCTCAGGTAACAAACTGAGGGTTGCTGGATTGGGGGTGGGTGGGAGGGATGGGGTGACTGGGTGATAGACACTGGGGAGGGTATATGCTCTGGTAAGTGCTGTGAATTGTGCATGACTGTTGAATCTCAGATGTGTACCTCTGAAACAAATAATGCAATATATGTTAAGAAAAAAAAAAGAAGAAGATAGCAGGAGGGGAAGAATGAAGGGGGAGAATTGGAGGGGGAGACAAACCATGAGAGACAATGGACTCTGAAAAACAAACTGAGGGTTCTAGAGGGGAGGGGGGTGGGAGGATAGGTTAGCCTCGTGATGGGTATTAAGGAGGGCACGTTCTGCATGGACCACTGGGTGTTATGCACAAACAATGAATCATGGAACACTACATCTAAAACTAATGATGTAATGTATGGTGATTAACATAACAATAAAAAAATTTTTAAAAACCACACACACACACACACAAAAGATATCTATCACTAAAAAAAAAAAAAAAAAAGGCAAACACATAGTAAAAGTCACATAAAGCCAGTAGGAAGGTTAGAAAATAAAAATAGTAAAATCAACTGTATTTATAGAAATTAGTTAAGGATACACAAAATAAAAAGATGTAAAATATAACATCAAATACATAAAACATGGGTAAGGGAAGTAAAAATGTAGTACTTTTAAAATGTGTTCCAACCATCAAATTAAAAGGACTACTATATACATAAGGTGTTATATATGAAATTCATGGTAACCACAAACCAAAACTTATAATAAATACACAAGAAAAAGAGAGAAAGGAATATGAGCACAACACTAAAGAAGATAATCAAATCATAAGAGAAGAGAGCAAGAGAAAAAAAAGGAACAGAAAGAAACTACTAGAAATCAGAGAGGGGGACAAACCATGAGAGACTCTTGACTCCGGGAAAAAACTGAGGGTTGCAGAAAGGAAGGTATGGGGGGGGATGGGATAACTGGGTGATGGGCATTAAGGAAGGCACGTGATTTGATGAGTACTGGGTCTTATACGCAACTAATGAATCATTCAACAGTACATCAAAAACTAATGATGTACTATATGTTAGCTAGTTGAATTTAAATTTAAAAAAACTACAAAAATAACCAGAAAACAAATAACGAATTGGGAATAAGTACATACCTATCAATAATTATTTTAAATATAAATGACCTGAATGCTCCACTCAAAAGACATAGAGTAACTGAATGGATAAAAAACACAAGAGCCATATATATGCTGACTACCAGAGATTCATCTCAGACACACACAGACTGAAAGTGAAGGGATAGAAAAAATATTCTATGTATATGGAAATAGAGAAAAAGGTAGCAATACTTATATCAGACAAAATAGACTTTAAAAAAAGACTGTAATGAGACAATGAAGGGCATTACATAATGATAAAGGGATCAATCCAACAAGAGACTATAAAAATTATAAATATCTATGCACCCAACATAGGAGCACCTAAATAAATGAAACAAATATTAATAGACATAAAGGGAGAAATTGACAGTAATACAATAATAGTAGGGGAATTTAATGCTCCACCACCATCAATGGATAAATCATCTCTACAGGGAAAAAAAAACAGTGGCTTTGAATGGCACATTAGACCAGATGGACTTAACAAATACATACAGAACAGTCCATCCAAAAACAGCAGAATACACTTGCTTTTCAAATGCACATGAAATAGTCTCCAGGATACATCACATGTTAGGCCACAAAATAAGTCGCAATAAATTCAAAAAGATTGAAATCATACCAAGCATGATCTTTTCTGGCTATGATGGTATGAATCTAGAAATCAATTACAAGCAGAAAAAAGCTGGAAAAAAACAGAAACATTGGGAGGCTAAACAACAGGATACTAAACAACCAATAGGTAAATGAAGAAATCAAAGAGGAAACGAAAAAATACCTGCACACTAATGAAAATGAAACACAACATCTCAAAATATGAGGATTCAGCAAGAGCAGTTCTAAGAGGGAACTTTATAATGATACAGGCCTACATCAAGAAAAACAAAACAAAACAAAAAAATCCGAAATAAACAATCTAACCTTATGCCTAAAGGAACTAGGAAAAGAAGAACAAACAAAACTCAAAGTTGGGAGAAGGAAGAAAATAATAAAGGCCAGTGTGGAAATAAATGAAACAAAGGGGAAGAAAAAAATGATAGAGACAATCAGTGAAACTAAGAAGTGGTTCTTTGAAAAGATAAACACAATTGATAAACTTTTATCCAGATTGAACAAAGAAAAAAAAAAAAAAAGATGACTCAAATAAATAAAATCAGAAATGAAAGAGAAGATACAACAGACACCACAGGAATACAAACAATTACAAGAGACTATTAAGAAAAATTATACATTAAAAAATTGGACAACTTAGAAAAATAGATAAATTCCTAGAAACATAAACCTTCCAAAACCAAATTAGGAAGAAATAGAAAATCCGAACAGACTGATTACTAGTAATGGAATTAAATCAGTGATCAAAAAACTCCCAACAAACAAAGTCCAGGACCAGAAGGCTTCACAGGTGAAATCTACCAAACATTTAAAGAATTAATACCTATTCTTGTAAAACTATTCCAAAAAAATTGAAGAGGAAGGAACACTTCCAAACTCATTTTATGAGGCCAGCATTACCCTGACACTAAAACCAGAAAAAGACACTACCAAAAAAAAAAAAAAATTATAGGCCAATATCCCCTAGTAACATAGATGTAAAGATTCTCAACAAAATCTTAGCAAAATGAATTCATATATTAAAAGGATCGTGCACCAGGGCACCTGGGTGGCTCAGTCAGCTGGGCATTTGCCTTTGGCTTGGGTCATGATCTCAGGGTCCTGTGATCAAACCCCGCATCAGGCTCCCTGCTCAGTGGGGAGTCTGCTTCTCCCTCTGCCCCTCCCTTCACTCGTGCTCTCTCTCTCTCTTAAATAAATAATAAAATAAGATCTTTTTTAAAAAAGGATCATGAACCACATCAAGTAGGATTTATTCTGGACAAATCAATCAACATGATATAGTACATTAACAAAATGAAAGATAAAAACCATATGATCCTCTCAATAGATGTAGAAAAAACATGTAACAAAATTCAACATTCATTAATGATAAAAACTCTCAAGAAAGTGGGTATAAAGGGAATATACCTCAACATAATAAGGGCCGTATATGACAACTCCACAGCTAACATCATACTCAGTGGTGAAAAGGTGAAATCATTTCCTCTAAGACCAGGAACAAGGCAAGGATGCCCACTTTTGCCACTTTTATTTAACATAGTACTAGAAGTTCTGGCCACAGTAATCAGATAAGAAAAAGAAATAAAAGGTATACAAATTGATAAGGAAAATTAAAACTGTCTCTATTTGCAGATGACATGATACTATATATAGAAAACCCTAAAGACTCCACAAAAAAAAAAAAACCTATTAGAAGTAATTAATAAATTCAGTAAAGTTGCAGGATACAAAATTAATATACAGAAATCTATTACATTTCTATACATTAACAATGAATTATCAGAAAAAAAGAATTTAAGAAAACAATCTCACTTAAAATTGCATCAAGAAGAAAAAAACACATAGCAATAAATTTTACAAAGGTGAAAGATTTGTCCTCTGAAAACTGTAAGACATTGATGAAAGAAATTGAAGACAACACAAATAAATGGAAAGATATGCCATAGACTGGAAGAATTAATATTGTTAAAATGTCCATACTACCCAAAGCAATCTACAGATTCAATGCAATCCCTATCAAAATACCAACATTTTTCACAGAACTAGAACAAAAAATCCTAAAATTTGATAAATGTACAAATAACCTCAAACAGCCAAAGCAATCTTGAAAAAAAAAAAACAAAGCTGGAGGTATCACAATCCCAGATTTCAAACTGTACTGCAAAATATCAAAACAGTATTATACTGGCACAAAATAGACACATAGATCAATGGAAAAGAACAGACAGCCCAGAAATAAAACCATTCATATATGGTCAATTAATCTATGACAAAAGAGGCAAGAATATACAATGGATAAGACGCAGTGTCTTCAATATATGGTTAAGAGAACTGGACAGCTGCATGCAATAGAATGAAACTGGATTGTTTTCTTAGACTGAATACAAAAATAAACTCAAAATGGATTAGAGACCTAAATATAAGACCTGAAACCATAAAACACCTAAAAGAAAACAGGCAATAAACTCTTGGATATCAGTCTTAGCAATATTTTTTGGATCTGTTTCCTCAGGCAAAAGCAACAAAAGCAAAAATAAACAATTGGAACTACATCAAACTAAAAAGCTTTTGCACAGTAAAGGAAACCATCAAAAAAAATGAAAAGGCAACCTACAGAATAGGAGAAATATATTTGCAAATGATATATTCAGTAAGGGGTTAATATCCAAAATATATAAAGAACTTATACAACTCAACACCAAAAAATAATTATTATTATTATTATAATAATCCAATTTTAAAATGGGCAGAAGACCTAAATAGACTTTTTTCCAAAGAAGACATACAGATGGCAAACAGACACATGAAAATATCCTCAACATCACTAAACACCAGAGAACTGCAAATCAAACTCATAATAAGCTACCACTTCACACCTGTCAGAGTGGCTAGTATCAAAAAAGATAAGAAATAACAAGTGTTGACAAGGATGTGCAGAAAAAGGAACCCTCATGCCCTCTTAATGGGAATGTAAATTGTTGTGGTCACTGTGGAAAACAGTACCAAGTTTCCTCAAAAAATTCAAAATGGAAATACCACATAACCCAGCAATTCCACCTTTGGGTATTTCCCTGAAGAAAACAAAAACACTAATTTAAAAGGATATATTCACCTCTATGCTCATTGCAGCATTATTTACAACAGCCAAGATATGAAAGCAACCTAAGTTTCCATCAGTAGATGAATAAAGAAGATGTGTATACCCACATGTGCACACACGCACACACTTTACTCAGCCATAAAGAAAAACAGAATCTTGCCATTTGCAACACCATGGATGAACCTCGAGGGTATTTTGCTAACTGAAATAAGTCAGCCTAAGAAAGACAAATACCATATGATTTCACTTATATGTGGAATCTTAACAACAAAACAATAAACAAAACAAAATAATAAAAGACTTGTAAATCCACAGACTAAATGGTGTTTGCCAGAGAGGATAGGGGTGGAAGGATGGGCAAAATAGGTGATGGGAATTAAGAGATTCCAGCTTCCAGTTATAAAATAAATAAATCACAGTGATGTAAAGTACAGCATAGGGAATATAGTCAATAATATTGCAATAACTTTGTAAGGTGACAGATGGTAACTACTCTTGTGGTGAGCATTTCATAATGTATATAAATTTGGAATCACTTTGTTGTACACCTGAAACTAATTTACATTGTATGTCAACTATACTTCAGGTTTAAAAATAATAATATTAAGGAGGGCCCGTGTTGTAATGAGCACTGGGTATTATACGCAAATAATGGATCATGGAACACTACATCAAAAACTAATGATGTACTCTATGGTGACTAACATAACATAATTAAAAAAAACCCTAATGATATACTGTATGGTGACTAACATAACATAATAAAAAATTAAATAAAAATAAAATAAAATTAATAATAATAAAGTGAGGAGAAAGAATTGCACTGCACACACTGAAGAGGTAAGAATTATCAAATTCAAAAATATAAATATGCTTAATATGCTTACAAAAATAAAAAATGAAGGAATAACAGATGATCAAACTTGACCATATAGTTTTAATAAAGTATTGAATGGAATTTCTGAAAATGAAACTAATAATATTGAAATTTAATACTCAATGGACAGGTTAAATAGCAGAATAGACTTCACTGAAGGAAAATTAGCCGGCTGGAAGGCAGAACTAGCAAAATTACACAGAGTTCACACCTGAAAGAAACAGAAATTCAAAATAAGAAAAGCACTAAAAGTGGAAATTGATACATTAAGTAAAAAGATAAGGAAAAACATTCCTCTGGAATAGTAGTGCAAGGAGCCCTGCAGAACTGTTTCCCAGTGAAACAACCATAATTGATGAAAACAGTACCAAGTTTTAATTTTTTTAAATAATAACCATTTTGAAGTCTCTGGAAATTTCCCCTAAGGGCATAGAGCAACTGACGGAATATTTGCTCAAGAAAATTTACTAAATCTCAGTGAGAATTGCCATAACCTGTGGAACTGAAGCTACAACCAACTCTCTCCCTCCCCCACCCTACCTCAGCTTGATGGAAGCTCCACTCCAGAGGGTGTGGCCATGGAGATGGGGTTCCCTATCACTTCATTTCCAATCAATGGATATGATATCATATCAAAGAATATGGTATCACTGGGAGGGGCAGAAAACCAGCCTATCTCACCCCGTCCGACTCTGAGTTGCGGAGGCTAAATTCCTGGTGAGTGTGGCTGAGAGTTCAAGAGCTCCCTTCCTCCACTTATTCTTCATTCATAAGGTAAAGACCCTAACTTCAGAGTGGGAGGGTTAGAATACTGGGGCCTGACCACCCTCCCTGCAGCTAACTCATAGGATAGAGGTTTCCTGCTGGGAGAGGTAAGCCAAGAAGACCAGACACTAAGGTTCTCACCCAACCTCCAGAATAGTGACTCAGAGATTATGCCCAGAAGGAGAGAGGAGCCACAAGGACAGAAAGCTTCACATCAATTCCCAAAGGAAGTGACTGAATGTGAAACAAGCACCAAGTCTAAAGGTGCTCTAGAAAACAATGGAGATTTTGGGTGCAAGTAATTAAGAGCAATTTGGTAGCACTCTGAAATCAATAAGCTAAACCGTAGGCCAGCTAGGTTACCAGACAGAGCTTGGAAAGAGATCACCAAAGAGAATCTGCTCAACCACTGTCATCCGAGGGTGATTGCACGTGCCCAAGGCTGAGCCCTGTGAGAAACAGCACCAAAGGCTTCACACTGAAGGAGAAATAGACTTCCAGATAGACTGAAAGAGTCTAGCTGAATTACTAAACAAATAAACAAACAACAATAACAAAACAAACTCCAGAGAGGTAGAGGGGTATCAGTGTTGAAAGTTGCTACATTTACCTAATGCCCAGTTTTCAACAACAACAAAAATATAATGTGCAAAGAAAAGGAAAGTGTGGTCCCTACATGGGGGCAAAATTAAGAAACAGGAACTGGCTAAGACAGGGCCCAGATACCAAATATAACAGACAAATACTTCCAAGCAGCTATTATAAATGTGTTTAAAGAACTGAAGAAAATCATGCTTTAAAAATGAAGGAAGATATGGTGACAGTGCTCATTAAATAGAGAATATGAATAGACAGATTTTTAAAAAAGAACCAAATAGTAATTCTAGAGTAGGAAAAGTACACAAACCAAAATGAGAAATTACTACAGGGGCTCAAGTGTAGATGGGTACTGTCAGAAGAAAGAATGAGTGAACTTACAAAATGACAGGAATTATGCAACCCAAAGATCAGAAAAGAAAAAAAATGAAGAGAGCCTTCAAGAAATGTGGAACACCATCAAGCACACCAACATGTGTTTAACAGGTGTACCTGAAGGAAAGGGAAGAGATGAAGGAGAAGAAAAAATATCCAAAGAAACAACGGCTAAAAACTTCTCTGATGAAAAACATTAATCTCAAGAAGCTCAATAACTCCATAGGATAAATACAAAGAGAGTGACACCAAAACACATCATATTAAACATGCTGAAAGAAAAACTTTAAAGCAGTGAGAGAAAAGTGACTCATCATATACAAGGGCATCTCAGTAAGATTGAAGGCAGACTTCACATTGGAAAGAGTGGAGGCCAAAAGCACTGGAACAATATATTCAAGGTGCTGAAAGAAAGGGGAAAAAATGAGCCACTAAGACTATTATATCCAGCAAAATTATCTTTCAAAACTGCAGGTGAAATAAAGACATTTCCAGATAAGCAAAAACATATGTTGCTAGCAAAGTCACTTGCAAGAAATACAAAAGGAAGTTCTTCAGGATAAAAGCAAGTGACTACAGACAGTCATTTTGATACAAACACACACTTAAATAAATAAACAGACAAACAAGGAGCCTCAATAAAAACCCAATCAGCTTCAGCACAGTGACCTTTAAGGCTACTATGCAAGAAGAAAAGAATGAGGGATTGAAAGCAGCATGTACTGAAAGGTATGGTGAAGAAGATGATGATGATGGTGATGATGACAGTGCTTCACAAGCTACTGACACAGGTCACTTCACAAAGCGCTCGTGGTCAGGCACAAACCTTTGACCTTCACAGCTCCGCCAGCATTCCATCTATCTGCAGGATCACTGGACCAATCCCAGCTCTAGGTTAACCAAACCATTTGCTCCCCAGAGCTGCCAACACAGGAAAGTATTATCAAAGTCAGTAACATTATACTTCTATTATTTGTAGCAGTGGGTCTCAAATTTTCATGCCTCGGAACCACCCAGAGGGCTTTTTAAACTCAAATTGCCAGGCCCCACCCCCGGAGATTATAGTTCGGTAGGCCTGGGGTAGACCCAAGAATGTGCATCTATAACAGTTCCCAGGTGATGCCGATGCTACTGGTCAGGAACCACGCTTGGAAACCCACTGGTTGACAACAGGGACAGCTGTCATCCTTTCCTGACAGTCTATTGTCAGCCACTGTGCTGAATGATTTTCACAAAGGCTCTCACTTAATGCAGCCCTTACATAAACTTTGAGGTATATAATATTTTCCCCATTAAGAGGTGATGTACTTAGAGACAGCAACACACTGTGTCATAGAAGTAGTGCAAGGAGCACCTGGGTGGCTCAGTCGGTTAAGTGTCTCTTGGTTTCAGCTCAGGTCGTGATCTCAGGGTTGTGAAATCGAGCCCTGCTCAGGGCAAAGTCCTCCTTCTCCCTCCCCCTCTGCCCCTCTTCCCCACTCCCAGCTCGCTGGTGCACGCATGCTCTCTCTCTCTCTCTCTAAAACAAACAAATAAAGTCTTTAAAAAAAATTTTTTTTTTTAAAGTTGTGCAAGCCTTGGCCAGAAGTCCCATGCCTGTGTGTCAGCCACACATCAAGCAAGGGAGCTGCATGCCTGCTTTCTCCAGTCTCCGAAGGACGTATTTGCCATGGCAGTCATCAGCAAATATTTAGTGATGGAAACTAGTCAAATAATTAATGCAAGAATAAAATGCAAGGGACACATTAAAATAGAAGACTGCAGAAAAGTTGAAACTGAGATGATAGAAGAAACTCATTAGGCAAATACTAACAGAAAGAAAGCTGATACAGAAGTACTAATATCAGACCGGAAGCAGTAGTGCAGATGAGAGACATTCCAGAATGATCAAAGGTGCCAACCAAATGGAAAGTACAACAGTCCTAAACTTGCAGCACATAATAACATGGCCTCAAGACACACAAAGTAAAAATTGATGGTACTGAAGAATAGACAAATCCATAATCATAGAGAGAGATTTTAACTTATCTCACTCAATAACTGGTAGAACAAGCAGCACCCCCCCAAAAAAGTATTGACTTAGAAGACACTACACAATAAACAAACTTGACCTGACTCTCAATAACTGTGACGTATGCATTGTTTCCAACTGCACATAGAGCATTTATAAAAACAAACCATACAGGGGCACAAAGTGGGACTCAATCCCAACAAAGTTCAAAGGACTGAAATCAAACGGGGTACATCTACTGTGAAAGTAAACTAGAAAAAAATCATTTAAAAATAAATAGAAAGGGGCGCCTGGGTGGCTCAGTCGTTAAGCGTCTGCCTTCGGCTCAGGTCATGATCCCAGGGTCCTGGGATAGAGCCCCCCATCGGGCTCTCTGCTTAGCAGGAAGCCTGCTTCTCCCTCTCCCACTCCCCCTGCTTGTGTTCCCTCTCTCGCTGTGTCTCTCTCTGTCAAATAAATAAATAAAATCTTTAAAAAAAAATAAATAGAAAATTTCCATATGTTTGGAAATTAAGTAATACACTTTCAAATAACACGAGTCAATGAGTTAGTTCAGATTGCCAAATTGCTCTTCTAAGCATTTGTACTAACCTCAACAAATCACGTGTAAGAACTTCCATTTGCCTACATCCCTATCAATACTTTGTATTAACTGCTTATTTCTGCAAATCAGATGGGATGAATGTGTTTCTTGAGAGTTTATTTGCATTACCTGATGACTCACAAAGTCAACTACCTGTCCACATGTGTACTGGCTTCCTCTTCCAGGAGTCATCACTTCAAACCCACTGTCCATGTCTCTACTGGATTGCCAGTCTATTTCTTTTTAGCTTGTAGAAGATTTTTGTATGTTCAGAATGTACATCCTTATTGCTATATGAATTGAAAAAAAAAAAAGATATCCAAAACAACACCATATGTTTGAAAATTTTAAAACATCTTCTAAATGACTCGTGGAAAAAGGAAGTAATAAATCAGCGCAAGAAGACATCACCACGGACCTAACAAATCACTTCGCATTGAATAATAACGAAAATACTGCACAGCAAGTCCTGCAGCATGCAGGCAAAGTGACACTTATGAAAAAGCTTATGCCTTGAATGTTTAGGGGAGTATTAGCTAAGCATCCTACTTAGGAAGTTGAGAACAAAGGATAAATTCAAAAAAAATGGAAGGAAATAATAAAAATGAAAGAATAAGTTAATAAAATAAGAATAAATGGACTAGATACAGTCAGAAATGCCAAAGTACTTTTGGCATCATGCCCGTACACTTTTAAATGGTTGAGATTATTTTTAAAAAGGAGATCATATATCTCAAATAGGTACATCTTATTTTATGACAGTTATATTTCAGTAAGGCTGTTTTTTAAAAAAGGATGGGGTGGGTGCCTGGGTGGCTCAGAGGGTTAAGCGTCTGACTCTCGATTTCGACTCAGGTCACGATCTCAGGGTCATGAGATCGAGCCCCACGTTGGGCTCTGCACCAGGCATGCAGCCTGCTTGAGATTCTCTCTGTGTCTCCCTCTGCCCTTCCCTCCCCCCTTAAAAAAAAAAAGACAGGATTGACCCTTATACAAACATGGAAAGATTTAGACAGTGTGTTGTGAAGTGGAAAAAGGCAAATTGCAGAACAGTATAATCTCATTTTTGTTGCTCAAAAAGGGGAGTTGGAGAGAAGGCGGGTTGACAGTTGTCTTTTCAGACAGAGGTCACCTCTGGGAAGGGGACGGGCCATGTGGTTAGGACAGAGGAGGATGTGGAGACATGGGGCTGGGTGCAAAATCAGGAAGGAGAAAGACAGCCCTGACCTCTGTCACCTCCGTCTCCTTCTGCAGTGGTTCTGTCTTCCATCTTGGAAAGTGCAGTGACTTGTGCAAGGCCCCAGACTGCTCCATTCATCGGTGAAGTGGTGGTCCTCACTCACCTTTGGTCCCAGTAGGTTCTGTCCTTCCTTCTGGGGCAGATGCCCATAACTGCAGCAGCTGCTAGCCCTGTCGGACCAGGGCATTTGCGAAGTGACCTCACCAGCTGGCTTCCCCATGCTTCCCTAGAGTACCCTTGGCCCCATGTTGATGGACAGCACAGAATGTGTGGGATCAAGAGCTGTTCTTGAAATGCGGTGAAGGACAACTTGTTAACAGCAAAGGGGCCCTGATCAGCTTTTCTGCTAAGTTTCTTAAAAGGTCTAAGATCCCACAAACCAAAGAATTTGGTTTTTGTTCCTGCAGGGACACCCTCGGGTGGAAAAGCTGCTCATTTCCTCTCTCCCTGGCAGCTTGCTGGCTCCAGGAGACACATTTGTGGCTTCATCAGAACAACTCCAAGGGACTTTCCTAGCAAATGAGAAAGCACTTGATCTGTTTCTCCCAGAGTCTTCTGCCCCCAAAGCTCTTCGATCCCATATCCTGAAAGACTCCAGGTGTGGAATGTCACCTCTCCCACCCATAGTACGGGCAACCTATAGCACCAACACTATGTACAGACTTGGATGAGCCCATGGAGGCCAGGTGTGGAAGCACATTCAGATGTGAGTGAGGATAAAATGACACCCTGCAGGGGACAAGTCAGCCATAGAATCACAAACACTCGAGTTACTGACCCAGATCCTGCCCACGGGCGTCACAGAGCAGTAGGGAGGGCAAAATCACACATGAAAGCTGATACAGGGGGAAGAGGGGTGTCTTTGAAAGGTATGCAGAGAGGGCTATACGGTTCAGATAAAGGAAAAATTCTTCCATCAAAGGGAATCAAGGGGCATTTTGTAGGGAAGCTGAGCCTTGAATGGCGGTTGAATTGGCACATGGGAATAGAAGGGAACAGGAAGCATAGATGGAGAGAAGAGTGTGTGCAAAGGCTTAGAGGAGGGTATGCATTAGGTGTATGTATAGGTTATCGAGTGCTGTGTAACGAGTTTGCCCCAACATTGATGGCTTAAAACATCACACATGTAATATGTCACACAGTTTCTGAGAGGCAGGAATCGCGAGTGGCTTAGTTGGGTATTCCATTTCTGGAGTTTTGTTGTTAATAGTGATGTATCAGTGGACATTATGGTCTTAGTTTGGACCAATGTACCATGGTAACTTAAGATATTAACATTAGAGATAACTGAGTGGGGGGCATAGATACTCTCTGAACTATCTTTGCAATTCTTCCATAATCTAAAATTGTTCCAAAATAAAAGTTGTTCACGCACACATGTGTGAAACAAGGGAAAAATAGGATGAGATATATGAAATAACTATTTTTAAAACTTGAGCATCAAGCAGCAAAGACACAGTGGCTGAGATAGGAAAGAAGCTCGGTGCCAGGGGAGCGTGGCGCAGCCGCAGTGCAGGGGAGCCTGCGGACCAAAGCTCAGGGAGGAGAGAGCAGTGCGAAGGCCAGTGGAGATCTGCAGAGTCCCCAGTCCTCAGCTGAGAGAGGCTGAGTAAATGTGTGTGGGAAAACTACCCAAAGCCAGACGGAGAGGGTGTCGCAGGCACTCACACAGGGCCAGGAGCCATGCGTGCTCCCACTAGCCACCCTGGCAACCTCATAATTCACAGGGCACTGGACGGAGTGCTCAGAAGAACCTGGCCTCATTCACGGGGAGCCCTAGCCCGAGAGTAAAGGCACTCTTGTTCCCTCTAACAATGTTTGAAAGTGAAACCCAAATGCATCAAACTCTTTCTGAATAACTTAATTGTATCCAGAGAAGAGCTCAAAAGCATTTACAGAAATACAAAAATATCTAGCACTCAATAAGGCAAAATTTGCAACCTACGACACCCAATCAAGAATACCAAGCATGTAAAGAAGCAGGAAAACAGACCCATACGGGTATCAAAAAATATGAAATATTGAGTGTTAAGTCTGGGGGTGGAAGGAAAGGTGGCAATGACCCAGACTCCGCTCCTGGTATCCTTGAGGAAACACATGAGGCATGTTCCTTGAGGCATCATGATAGAATTCAGGACAATCAGTGAGTCATCATCAGGGGGAAGGATTAACTGAACGTCTTTAATGCACCTAAAAACAGCTGTACAAAGCAAGGCCAGATGCACAGAAGTACCACGGGTAGGCCTGAAGAACATTGTGTCAAGAGCAAAGGTAAGAAATGGAAGATGGAGAGCACACTTCCACACGTGCACAATAGAAATGCACGAAACAGCCTTGCACACCCCACAAGTTTTCACCAGAGTGGAAGTGTGTGGGAGGTGGAGCTGGGGCCAGTGAAGGGGGAGGCAGAGCAGGTGGAGGTCAAGGACCACCGATGACAAAATGCTGTGAACTTGGAGTAGAATGAACTCGGCAGTGTGGTCTCCACACCCCATAAAGCCCTTCTTCTGGCACGAGGTCATCACGGATCTGTCCACACAATCCTCTCCTCCTCCCTCCCTGCTCCATTGTTGGAAGAGAACCTACAGAAAGACATTGACAGGTGAGATTTTGAGTGTCCTTCTGTCATAATAGCTAAATTTTAAATAACTCAGAATTATCGACACAAAACAAACATGGGACTGTCTGTGCCTGCAGAAGGAGATAAAGACAGCTCTCATCCTGCCTGCACTCAAGCTGTCCCTGCTCCAGGAGAAGCATCCACCGTCCTGTTTCCTGCAGAGACTCGGGGCTCCCCATTTCCTGCCCAGCACCTGCTCTTCCCAGCTGCACTTCCTTCATGCAACAAGCTCACCTCCTGTGTGCAAGGCGCCCTTCCAGACCCCGCAGTAGGAAATAATTCAAGATCTGGTCCTGGCCTCCCAATACACGCAGCCTGGTTAGCTCAGGGCCTGTGGAAGAGCTAAGGAGGGATCCAGCCATTGAAGCCACTGGAGAAGGCCCCCACTGGCCCACTCATCCATGTCAATGGTCCTTGAGCCATTGACTGGGCTTGATGCTGATTCAGTGAGGAACAGGGTGACACATACCTTAGGACAGGTAACATTTGCCCTGCACTTTGGATGACTTTGGATGACTCTGTAGCTTGAACCACAATCTGTGAGAAAAGTCAGCTGATCTTCAAGGGGTCACCTGGCCTTGGCAGATTAGTACCAGTTGGGAGCTGCCCCTGCCCTGGACATCATGGGCACAGCAGCCTCATCCCAGAGATGCAGTTTGAGCTCAAGTAGCTTCCACAGGCACCCTGCCTGGTGACCTCTCACTGAGTCTCTCTACCTGAGGCATCACCCCTTCCCAGGGCCTGGGCCAGTCCCATCCAGAGCAGGAGGAAGGAAGATGAGCGGCCTCTGCCCACCAATCAGGAGTCAGAGGGGCAGACCTAGAAGGGGCAGTTCTAGCAAGCCCAAAACTCAGTGACTTCAAGGAGTGGTGTAATTGCTCAGGATTCTGCAAGCTGAGCTGGGCAGTATCGGGTTTGGCCAGCAAACCCCGAGGCTGCAAATGAAAAGATCACTCCAGACAACTTAGAAGGAGAGAGGAGAGGGCCTGGGGACCAGATGCCCTAGTGGTGACAGGTCCCAAGGCAGACTGTCTCCACCTGTATTGTGAATGTTATCCATACAACGAGGGAAGAAGAAAAACAAGAAGGAATGTGAAGCTGTAATAATCAAGACAGGGACATAGGGAGTATCGTGGGACTAGAACAAGCTGTGCTCGTGACGGGCATGCAGACAGGGAGTGCGTGGAGTGTGTGACCTCCAAAGATAAATGTTTCTCCTAAGTCAAGCATTTACTCCCTGCATGAGTGCATGAGCCGCAAGGAGGATCCAGCTATTTTCAGCCCAGAAACTCTGAAGGAGGCCCAGTTATCCAGACACTCCTTCTTTGTTTTTCGACTGGTCTCATCCGGGGAGGCATGTGTTTATAAAATCTTATCTAGCCAGGCACTCTGACTTCCCACGGGGCAGGCCTGTTGGGCCTCACCAGTGGTCACTTTCATGGCCACCCTCAGCTGAAAGACCAGCTGGGAACCAGACTCTGCTGGATGTTGAGACAGCTGGATCTCCTTCCTCCGCTGGTCTCAGGGCTCCCGAGCACAAAAGCAGAGTCAGCCAGGCCTCCATGCAGCTTAGACCCGGAACTGGCAGTGTCATTTCCTTGGCAGTTTATTGGTTAAAGCAAGTCATAGGGCAGGGGACTACACAGGCCATGTATACCAGCAGGCTTGGTTCATCAGGGACCCCAGTGTTGCAGACTACCACAGAGCATGTCCCCAAATTTGCAGCACTCCCCTTCCCCTCCTCTCCATGGAGGCAGCCCATCCAACCCAGGCTCCCTCCTGGTCCCCCTCCAGCATTTCCACTCTCCTTTGAGTAGAAGTTCTATCCTCAACTTCAGGCCACTCTGGGGTGCTAATGCCCCACCTAGATCTCACCAGCCCTGTTCTCCCAGGACATAGTGGCTGTGGCCAGACTGGGCCCCTGGAATGGCTTTGTTCATCTCTGCCCATAGTGAGTCTCTTCTCCGCTGCACCCTCCTGGCTCCACCCAACACCCACTGCCCCCCACTGTCCCGCACAGAGGACGAGCTGCTGATCTCACAGGCCAGGCCTTTGCTAGACCTCATTTACTAGAGGACAAGACCACCGGGCCTTCAAAATCAACACCCTTGCCGGGCCTTGAGCTTTCCTGCTGCTGCCTGTCCATCTCATCCTCTCCGTCACCCCCACCCAGCAGGCCTGGCTGAGCAAAGTGGTCCCAAGATTCACACTTGGCTCCGGAGGGAAGGTGAGCTTGGGCCGTGGGCAGAAACGACGCCTGCAGACAGGCCCGCACGCAGCTGGGCGCGGGGCGCGCCTTTGTCCGCAGCTGTGCCTACAGAAGTCTTGCCGGGGGAGGGGCACTGGATTCTAACACAAGTTCATGCGACAGACATCTCACAGCTGATGTTGGAAAAATATTTTTCTGAAACAAGTTTTTATTGAGTTATAATTCACGTTACATGAAATCCACCCCCTGCAGGGCGTCAAGGCTGTCTGAGGTCCAGCAGAGGCAGCTCCTCTCGAAAGAGGGGGCAACTCCGTGTTGCTGGAGGTGAGTGCCTAGGCCTAGGCCACAGTGTGGCCTGGGGAGCCCCGAGGGTGGGGTCAGGGTGGTGCCCTGGGCTCCTTCTGTCTGGTAGTACCCCCTGGGGTGTTGGTGACCAGCCCCAGTCACGCAGACCAGAAGGAGGGACATCCTGCCTGGTGACCTGGCCACCCCTCCCAGCAGAGGGCACTGCTCGTTCCAGCCCAGGGACTGCCGGAACAGCCTTTCTCCTCCATCCCTCCTCACTCCCTCTGCCCTCATTCCTGCTCCAGGACAGCACAGAAGGCCTCACTGAGGCTCCCAAATGTTTGCCCATGGCTTTTGCAAAGGACCTCCCTGTGAGAATCTAGCTTGAGAGCTGTGTTACCTTTTGCTTTCTTGAATAAAGGGCTTGGGTGAAAACTTTACTGGCTGACATTTGCTTGTTAGAGTTCTAAACGTTTTATTTTTCATCTCATAGAATCGATTTATGCATCAGCTGGGGGCCTGGCAAGGAGAAAAAGAAAATGCCTTGATACCTGGCCAAAAGTTCCCCTAGAACACCCCCGAACACCGTCTCAACAGCCCCACCGCAGAGCTGCCCCCAAAGGTCCCACAGAGAACGAAGCAAGTTCCAAGTCTCATTTACAAGGTAATCCGAGGTCTCATCTGCTGCTCCTGCACTGGGCACCACCCCCACCTCCCAGTGTTCCCAGTGTTCTCCTCACTGCCCTCACACTGGCTCCTGCCTTCCTGTTCTGACACAACTGGCCCTCTCTAGCTCTCCACGCTCCAAAATGCACTCTCAAGGACACTCTGAGCAGCGCCATTCATGCTACGATGTCATGACTGCCCAGCTTCCTGACTCCCATGTGTATTTGCCTTCTAAAAGTGGACTACTCTGGCCCCAGACTTACCACACAAGCTTGTTTCTCCTCCCTTCCAAGCCAGAAAATAAATTTAAAAGGGAATAAACCTGTTACCACAAAAAGAATTGGAAGCAGACCATCAGCAAGCAGGCACGAGATTTCAATCAATTTCTGGGAGACAGAAAGCAGATGGAAATGCGTTGGTAGATGCAACAGAGGGTGGGGAGCTGCATCCCAAAATACAGGCGGATGGGGGCGAGAGTGCCTGGAAGGACCCAGAGAGGCCTGGGCCCAACCATGTGGTGGTGGTGGGGGTCAATCTGAGAAGAGGCAACTGGAAAGAACACCGCAGTCACACTCACAGGTGGTGGGGGGGTGGGTCTGGCTCCCTGTCCCTTAACCAGGAAGACCCATAAGGAACAGCTCCTCTCTGGCCAGAACACATTGTATTTTCTTTCCTTGGACGGAGAAGCCCCTGGAATAACAGAAAGCAGAGGAAAGTTTTTCCAAGTTGAGGTGACCACTCTCACCTCCTTTGCCTCGTTCTCTCTTCCTTGGGACCAATGACCAGCTAAAGAGGTTACACTATAAAGAAAGCAGCACTGACATCCAGAAACAGTCCCACCTAACTGGGGCCATGGGGCTGAGGCCCCCAAGGGCTGGGGGTCAGGGCTGCAGTCATCCGAA
This sequence comes from Phoca vitulina, assembly GCF_004348235.1. Lineage (NCBI taxonomy): Eukaryota > Metazoa > Chordata > Mammalia > Carnivora > Phocidae > Phoca > Phoca vitulina. The sequence continues at coordinate 36,143,521 of NW_022589725.1, forward strand.
GCCACCTGCCACCACTGGGGCTCAGGAGGGACAGCCCAGCCCTGCCCAGCTGCTTCCTCAGGTCACGTGCCCAGGCCACGCGAGATGCCACGGGCAACACAGAGCATCCCACTCCAACGTGGCTGTAGCACTACAGTGTGACGTGAACGAATAAAACCAAGTGACAACAGAGTACTTCACAAGGACCAGAAACTTTCACCCCATCAGCTTCTTCCCCCACCACCACGGACACACACACCCCCCCCCCCCGGGCCTGAAGATGCCTGTGACGACAGCGACCCCTTACATGGCACACCAACCTGTCCCACGAGGTCTGCATGGCCACATAAATTCAATCCTCATTCCGGCTCCATGCAATAATGACCACCACTCTCCTCTTACAGAAAGGGAGACCTAAGCACTCCGTGGTTGCCAAAGTCACAAAGCTGGGAGGTGCGGAAGCCTGGACTTGAACCCAGACAGTCTGCCTCCAGAGGCTGTCCTCACCCTTGCTCTGCTGCCTCTCAAGAGCACATTGTTCACTCTTTAATGTCCATGTTTTATACTAACAGACAGTAAAAGTCATTGTTCTGGATTACAATTCTATGAGTTTGGGCAACTGTACACAGTCATGGGACCACCTCAACAGTCAAGACTTAGAATAGTCCCATCACCCAAAAAACTCCCTCATGCAGCCATTTTGGGGTCAGCCCCAACCCCAGCCCCCGCCCCTGGAAGCCACTGATTAGTTCTCTCTGTTTCACCATCAATACATTTTTAAGGACAAGCATGTTGGTAGCCGGGACTTTACCCCTTCCCACAGCCATGAGCCCTGGAGTCTGGGAGGTAACTTGAGTAGAGACAGAGAACATGTGGGTGACAAAACCTTAGAATAGTTTTGGACACATGACCACACAATGGAGTCAAACAAGGTGCTAGCCAAGCCCTGATTGAATAGAAAAACTACACAAAGATTCACTAAGCCCCAGAGCATATGATTCCCCACATCTTCTTCCTTCCTTCCTGTCAAAGGTGAACAGTGGTATCCACATGCAGAATGAAGTGGGACCCTTACCTCACACATCTACAGAAAATAACTCAAAATGGATTCTGGACCCAAATGCAAAGCCTAAAGCTATAAAATCCTTAGAAGAAAACATAAGGAAAAATCATCACATGGATTTCATGACAATTTCTTAGATATGACATCAAAAACACAAGCAATGCTAAGAACAACAAATAGCTAGGTTGGACTTAATAAAAAATAAAAGCTTTTGTGCATCAAAGGGCCCAATCAACAAAATAAAAGGACAACTCACAGAATGGGAGAAATATTTGCAAATTACATGCCTGACAAGAGATTAATATCCAAAATATAAAAAGAACTCCTATAACTCAACAAGAAAAAAAATTTTTTAAGATTTTACTTATTCATTTTAGAGAGAGAGCACAGGAGAGAGCATGAGTGGAGGAGGGGCAGAGGGAGAGGAAGAGAGATAGAATCTCAAGCAGACTCTGCGCTGAGCACAGAGCCAGAGGTGGGGCTGGATCTCAGGACTCTGAGATCTATGACCTGAGCCAAGATCAAGAGTTAGATGCTCAACCTACTGAGCCACCCAGGTGCCCCAGGAAAAAAAAAAAAATTAATGAACAAAGGACTCGAATAGACATTGTTCTGAAGAAATTACACAGAGTCAATAAACAGAAAAGATGAAACGATGCTCAACAATGCTAATCATTAGAGAAATGGAAATCAAAACCACAATGAGATATCACTTCATACCCATTGGGATGGCTATTATTAAATAATTAATTTAAAGAAACAGAAAATAACAAGTGTCAGTGAGAACATGGGGAAACTAAGACCTTTGTGCATTGCTGGTGGGAATGTAAGATGGTGCAGCTGCTGTGGAAAACAGTCTGGCAGTTCCTCAAAAAATCAAAAATATGTAGGGCGCCTGGGTGGCTCAGTTGGTTAAGCGACTGCCTTCGGCTCAGGTCATGATCCTGGAGTCCCTGGATCGAGTCCCGCATCGGGCTCCCTGCTCGGCAGGGAGCCTGCTTCTCCCTCTGACCCTCCCCCCTCTCATGTGCTCTCTCTCTCTCATTCTCTCTGTCTCAAATAAATAAATAAAATCTTTAAAAAAAAAAAAAAATCAAAAATATGTAATCCAGGAATTCCACTTGTAAATGCATGTGGATTCCCTGTAATCTAGGAATTCCACTTGTAAGTGTATGTGGAAAAGAACTGAAAACCTGGATTCAAGCAGATATTTGTACCTTCATGTTTATAGCAGCATTATTTACAATAACTGAAAAATGAAAACACCCCATCAATAGAACAAAATGTGGTATTTACATGCAATGTAATATTATTAAGCCACAAAAAGGAACAAGGTTCTGATCCAACCTACAACATGTATGTACCTCAAAAACACTATGCTAAGTGAAAGAAACCAGACACAAAGGGACTAATATCTTATAGACTCCACTTATACCATGGATCTGGAGTAGGCAGGTTTGTAGAGATAGAAAGTAGAGGACAAGTTGCCAGGGGCTGGGGGAGGAGAGTGGAGAGTCACTGCTGAGTGGTTACAGAGTTTCTGTTTGGGATGATGAAAGAATTGTAGCAATGGTGTAGAACTGTGAATGTGATTAATGCTGAATTGTACACTTAAAATGGTTAAAATGGTAAATTTTTTTAAAATATGTATTTATTTGACAGAGAAAGAAGAGAGCAGCAGAAGGAGAGGGAGAAGCAGGCTTCCCACTGAGCAGGGAGCCCCACGTGGGACTCAGTCCCAGGACCCTGGGATCATTACCCGAGCCGAAGGCAGACACTCAACTGACTGAGCCACCCAGGTGCCCCAAAATGGAAAATTTTATGTTATATATATTTTAGTAACTTTTTAAAATAATGTAATATACCAAAAAATAATTGAATTGTAAATAAGTGAATTGTATGGTGTGTAAATTGTATCTCAATAAAGCTATTTTAAAGGAGAGGAGGGGAGGGGAAAGGAGAGGAGAGCAAAACCAGCTAACCACCACCTGACTTGAGACATGGAGAAGGCTGATGCCCTTGGCCTTTGGTGCTGGACACTTAGCATTTTGAAGCCATCAACATCTATTTTGTAACCAAATATAAAAATGGACAGTCCCCACCTTTCCGGCCCACAGCCTTGTTTACATGAGAACCAGGATCTGCGCAAGTGTGAAGCCATGTTTGTGCAGCAGAGTCAAAGACCTAGGAAGGACAGGGGCTAAGGGAACTGCTCAGGCACCCATAGGGTGCTGCAAAGCCTCACCTGTAGGAAGTGCTACAAAGGGTGGCAGCCAGTCTAAAGTTCTCTGTCCCACTCCTTGCCAGCTCTGTTTCATAATCAATCGCAATACATGTGGTCAACATTATAAATCAAAGTACATATGCAAACTATCAACTTCATTATATTGTTACCAATCTACCTAAGGCATTCTGTATGATGTATTGATTTTTTGAAGAGCAAAAGGGCCTCATTTCTTTATATGCACATTCTCTTCAGGACATTATCAACATTGCTTATGCACAGAGGTCAAACTGAATGAAAAATCTGGACCTGATATAATAAGCAATAAGGTCCATCATGGGCTCTTGATTGGAATTGTCAGAGGAGGGAAGCAGAACCAGGAGATTATTCTGGTGGTCCTATGCAACAGTGGACAACAGAGGCTGACCCAGCCAGAGCCCAATGTGGAAGCAAAACTGTGCCCCATAGGATTAATGAGGTTCACTAGCAGAAATATTAAAGCTTATTTTTCAGACAACTGTGTCTCCCTAATCAGCTCTTGTTCTTTTTGGACCCCACTAACAAGCACACTTGCTGTGTCTGCAGAAGCCTGGACTCAAGGTCAACTGATATGATTCCAGCCTAGGAATAAGCAAGAACCTGCATTCCTTACCCTTACCTGAGATAACAAGCCCAAGACCCTATCCAGTTTATACAGGCTCTCAGAGCTTGCCCATGGCCCCTTCTCCTTGTCCTAAGATAACCTGCTGACATCAAGGGCTGAATTTTGCCTCGTTCTGATGTTGTCTCCTCCCCAGGTGAATACGGGATGTATGTTACATACATGTTTGCTCAATGTGCATGTTCCATCTTATGAATGTAAGTTCAATGCCAATGATCATAAAAAAATGGACTCTCTCCCCCTTCAGGGAGGCAGACTCGAAGCTTGCCTCCTGTCTCCTCATTTAGCTGCCTCTCAAATAAACTCTTTCCTTGCTGCAAACCTGACGTCTCAGTGATTGGCATTGTTGCACATCGGGCAGATGGACTTGGTTTGGGTTACGGAATCACTATTGCTGCATCCAGGGCTCATGTCCACCATGGGCCCTGGAGCTCTCCGGAGGGACCTCACGGAAGCAACAGTGGCTGTAAATCATTAACTGGACCATTTCTACATGCCACACCCAGCTCCCTCTCAGGTCAAACTGGGAAAACTGAGCCTTGGGGAAATTGAAACTCCTGAAGTCATCCAGTAGAGGCTGCAAAGCCTGGATGCCAAAACTAAGCCCCTCTGACCTGAAGCCAGCATCTTTAACCACTGAGCTGCACTACTTCCCCTGTGTACCCATTCCCTTACTCCATTAGTGTCCACCATTGGTGTCAAACATCTCCAAATAGAAGTGATGAGGAGCAACGGATGAGTGACTGGAACACAGAACCCCTAGAACTCCATTACAGCTCAACAATATTTGTTAACATCCTTCCCAACTTGTGTATAAACAGGTGACTATTCCTCTCTTCTGCTGACTAGCACTTCTGTCATTGGAACTATCCAATCCATCATACTACCTCCCTCTCAGTAGCAAGAAGGTACATCCATGACCTCACCTACAACTTGAAGTTCCCCCACTAAAATGGTGGGGGGTATTTCCCTGCCCCTTGCCTCTAGTGTGGCCAAGAGAATAAGGCAGAAGTGATGATATGCCAACTCCCAGCCAGGTCCCAAGAGGCCTTATGTGTTTCCACCTGCCCTCCTGTGGTGCTGCCAGGGCCATGGGACCAAGGCATCGGGCTCCCTGCTTGGCAGGGAGTCTGCTTCTCCCTCTGACTCTCCCCCCTCTCATGCTCTCTCTCTCATTCTCTCTCTCAAATAAATAAATAAAATCTTTAAAAAAAAATTGTGCTCTCTGCATTAATAGGTCTTCATGGACATCTAGTTACTTGTGGTCTCCAGCTTCCCACCTAAGCCTTGTTAACAAATATGTGAAAAATAGAGCTAACCCTTTTAAGATTTAACACCAGCTGTGAACTCAATTCAAAACCCATGATGAAGACATGTAGGACATTCTAAAAAAAAATGTTGTTTGACAGCTTGCTTCAGCTTAGGGACAGAATCCTCTGTTATTTGTTTTTTTATACAGGACAGGTTTAACTTCTATACTGCTAATAGCACTAAATAGTATCATGTGCCTTCACTTCTGAGAACTCAGGTCATTTTCAGGAGCCCAGTTCACAGGCACAAATCAGGTCTTGAAACATGGGCCAGTTCTCCCTTATGGACAGTTACCAACCTACTAAATATCTGGATACAAGTGTGGCAAATAACGTCAGTCAATAGACATTTCTCCTTTTCATGTCCAACAAATCTCATGGGTGTTTAGACAACAGTGGCCAACCCTAATGTGGAGCAGGGAGGGTTGGCGACAGAGGGTGGAGGGATCATAACTGTTCCAAGCAGACTTTGGAGCCCAATTCCTTTTGTAGTGCTTGGTTCATGTATGGGCATATGACCTAGTCCTTCTGGCCATTAAGACATTAGGAGAAATTTTCTGTGGATTTTAAGGGAAGACATTTTTCCTCTATGATGAAAAGAAAAGAGAGGCCAAGATTATCTATCATCTATCTATCTATCTATCTATCTATCTATCTATCTATCTCACCTCCCAAGTTTTCCACTTGCTCTTTGACTTTGAACGTGATAATGTGGGGAGATAGTATGGGAAAACAAAGCCTGGAGCTTTGACAGCCATCTTGCAACCATGAGGCAACAAGGCTGAAGACAAAAAGTCAACAGGATGTGGGTGGCAGAGAGGAAAGATGGAAAGAGCCTGAGTCCTAGATAACAATGATGAGCCTCTGAATCAGCCCTGGAACCATCTTCCTTCCTATTCCTTCTAATGAGAAATAATTATGTCACATTATTAAGACACTACTAAACTGATGATCATCAATTCCTTGCAGTTGAAAGCAAACTGATACATAGATGCAGCACCTTGTTTTATGAAGCTACCATAATCTTGATTCCCAAACCTGAAAAGGACATTTTGATAATGGAAAAAAAATCCAGCAATATGTCTGAAGGGTAATAGAATGTCCAAATTGGGTTTATGAAATGCAAAGTTAACCAATCATTTTAAAATCACTTATATTATTTCACCACATTAACAGAATAAAAGAGAATATGGAACCATTTCAATAGGCGTAGACAAGCATTTGATAAAACACCCACATGAGTGGCTGTGGTGGGACTGATCTGGATGAATGTTACATGGATGTGTTTACCACAAAAATTCATCAAGTTGTAACATGAACTAGACATTTTTTATGTATGTTACACTCAATATGAAAAGCTTACCAAAGATTGATGGCCAAATTTTTCTCGTAACAATCAAAGAAATTGAATAAGAAGTTAAAATCTTCCTACATAGAAAGCACCAGGCCCAGATGGTTTTAGTCAGGTGACAGATCAGATGACAGAATCAGATGACAGATCTCTGCAATTACACTACCTCTCCAGAGCATGTAAGAAGAGCTTGCTTCATGAAGGTGGTAAAACTTTGATACCAAACCCAAAGGACTTATAAGATAAGCTCACTCACAAACATAAATTCAAAATCCTATGCAAATTTTAGGAACTTGAATATAGCACTTAAAAACTGATAGCTTGGCAGTACACACCACAGTCCCACAGATCTGTCTGTTGCTTCAACAGTGTTTGGACAGAACAGACCCAGGGATGCCCCTTCTACCAACCTCCAACCACCCTCCAACCTTGTTTCCAGTTGCAACCTTTGGATCCATTTTTTGGCCACCTTCTGCCTCCAGGACCAGCCAACACCCTATTTTGAGCTTAGCTCCTTATTACCAATCAACCCAGATTCATCAGAATTATTCCACCAAGGTAGAGGCTGCCATCAACTACCTGGTCAACATGCACAGGCAAGCCTCCTATACCTACCTCTCCCTGGGCTTCTATTTCGACCATGACAATGTGGCTCTGGAGGGCATGGGCCACTTCTTCCACGAGTTGGCTGAGGAGAAGTGCTAGGGTGCTGAGTGTCTCTTAAAGATTCAAAACCAGCTCAGCAAGCTGCCCCACCCTCTTCCAGGATGTGCAGAAGCCATCCCAAGATGAATGGGGTAAAACCCTAGATGCCACAGAAGCTGCCCTGGTTCAGGAGAAGAATCTGAACCAGGCTCTTTTGTATCTGCATGCCCTGGTTCTGGCTGTGCAGACTCCCATGTCTGTGACTTCCTGGAGAACGAATTCCTAGATGAGGAGGTGAAACTCATCAAGAAGATGGGCGACCACCTGACTAACCTCTGCAGGCTGACTGAGGAAGTATTTCTTCAAAAGGCTCACCCTCCAGCATGACTAGGAGCCTCTGAAGCCCAGCAGCCTTTGAGGGGCCTCTCTGGCATCCCCCTGGTGTCAGGTCTTGTGCCTGAGCCTCTCCCTACAGCCACTAGGCAGCTTTTTAACTACTCTGGAGCCCTCTCCCAAGCCATGGACCAAATGGAAACAATAAAGCTTTTTGCAGAAAAAAAACAAAACTGATAACTTGATCAAGTAGGGTTTATCTCAGAAATGCAAAGTTGGCTTAAAATTGTGGAATGTGGTTTATCACATAATATATAAGAAAAAGACATATCAAGATCATCAATAGATGCAGAAAAGGCATTTGATAAAATTCAATACCTCATACAAGTTTAAACCTCTTAACAAACATTCGGGGAAGATGGCCGACTAGAAAGCACCAGGAATTTATATCCCCACAGAGACAGCAATTGCACTGGCAGAGTCCTCCGATGTAGCTATTTTGGAACTCTAGAGTCTATTGAAGGCTTGAAACTTCCAGGGGAAGGCTTGAGCAGTAAACTACGGTTAATTTTAGTCAATTTCAGCTTTTAGCGCAGTAGCAGCTACCCATCCCCCACCCCCAGCCACATGGCAAACAAGATGTGCTCCTGGCACAGCTTGCACACACCTTATGGGAGCAAGAGTGGGCAAAAAGAACCTTGTCCTCCAAATATTGGGGATTGTGCTCTGATCACTGCTGCTTCTGTTCTCAGAAGTGCAGACAAAGAGGTAGGCCATCATTGCTGTACCTCCCCCACATTACTGCAAGTCCTCCTCCATCTGGCAGAAGTAACTTCTAGGAATTTTAAAGGGCCGACACCTTTTCCCTGCCTTCATCTTTCTCTTTTTCCATTTTTGGGAGTCACCCATTAAAAACTAGGACGTTCAAAAGCAACTGCTTATACAGGGGAAATTAGAAAGTCACCGCACATGCCTAGGGAGAAGTGAAGGCTCAGAAAAGACCTGAGAATACCTTAAGTTTATACCTCAGTCTGATCTTAAGCACAGTCAGGTGACAGATTGGGCAACAGATCAAAACTAAATAAATAAACAAAAACAAAACCCAGCAAACTCTGGGGCAGGGAGAGAATCAGATTTCTGGAGTGGCCACATTATTAGATTCAAATGTCCAGTTTTCAACAAAAAAAATCACAAGGCATAGAAAGAAACAAAAAAGTATGCATCATTCAAAGGAAAAAAAGTAAACTAATTGTCCCTGAAGAAGACCCGCTGGCAGATATACTTGACAAAGACAACTATCTTAAAGATGCTCAAAGAACTAAAGAAAGATGTGGGCAAAGTCAAGAAAATAATGTCTTAACAAAGTGGAAATACCAATAAAGAAATAGAAAACCTAAAAAGATACCAAAAAAGAAATTCCGGAGCTGAAAAATACAAAACTTGAAATGAAAAATTTACTAGAGGAATTCGAAGGCAGATTTGAGCAGGCAGAAGAAAGAATCAGTGAATGGGACTTACTGAATCTGAGAAAAAGAAGAAAGGTGAACAGAGCCTAAAGGACTTGTGGGCACCAGCAAGCAGACCAGCATATGCAACTGTGGGAGTCCCAGAAGGAGAAGAGAGAAAGTGGCAGAGAGAATATTTGAAGAAATAATAGCCAAAAACTTAACAAATCTGATGAAAGACATAAATATAAACACCCAAGAAGTTCGACAAATTTTGATAGGATGAACTCAAAGAGACCCACACCTAGATATTATAGTCAAACTTTCAAAAGTCAACAAGAATATTTTGAAAGCAGGAAGAGAACTGTGACTCATCACAAAGAGTCTTCAATAAGATTACCAGCAGATTTCTTGTCAAATCTTTGGAGACCAGAAGGTAGTGAACTGATATATTCAGAGTGCTAAAAGAAAAATGTGGTCAACCAAGGATTCTATATCTGGCAAAACTGTCTTAAACCTGCCCTGCAAGAAACATTAAAGAAATCCTGCAGATTAAAATGAAAACACACTGAACAGTAACTCAAAGTCATATGGAGAAACAAAGATCTGTGTAAAGGTATACCTGGGCAATATAAAAGCCTGTATTAATTGTACAATGGTGTATAATTCCAGTTTTTGTTTACTACACAAAAAAAATTCTTACTCTAAAAACTAATATCATTTTACCTTTGTAACTGCACATTTTGTTTACATAATATAAGAAACTAATATATTAAAAATGTATTACTTTACATTTTGGAAATACAATGTATAAAGATGCAATTTGGGGAAATCAACAACTGAAAGAGTGAGGATGGAAATGTTAAAGGAACTGAGTTTTATTGAAGTTAAGCTGGTGTAAATTCAAGTTAAATTGTTATAACTTTAGGATATTAGATATAATCCCCATGGAAACCCCCAAGAAAGTAGCTGAAGAATATACACAAAGGAAATTGAAAAAGATATTTCTATGTGTCCCTACAAAAAAATCAGTGAAACACAAAAGAAAATAGTAATACAGGAAATGAGAGATAAGCAAGCTATAAGGCACATAGAAAACAAATAACAAGGGGCGGAGCAAGATGGCAGAGGAGTAGGAGACCTGGATTTAGTCCGGTCTCAGGAATTCAGCTGGATAGGGATGAAACCATTCTGAACACCTACAAACTCAACAGGAGATCGAAGAAAAGAATAGCAACAACACCCTGAACAGAAAAGTGACCACTTTCTGGAAGGTAGGACGTGCAGAGAAGTGAATCTGAGGCGATATTCGGGAGGATAGATGGCGGGGGAGGGGCCTCCGTCGGCCACTTCTGGCAAGTGATAGAGCCACGGAGCACAAAATCGGAACTTTTATAAGTCGGCTCCGATTTGGGACGTCGCTCCAGTGGCTAAGCGGGGGGTGGAACCCTCGTGGGACAGTGTGGTCTCAGGACCCTCGGGGTCACAGAAAGACCGGGGGTGCCTGAGTGCGGCAGAGCTCCCAGGTATGGGAGCGGGGAAGCCGGCTGCAGAGACGGAGCCGAGGCGCAGGCTCTCAGCTCGGGGTTGCCATAAACCGTGATCCACGGCACAGTCAGGCCACTGCTCCTCCAGCAGGGACCCAACAAGCGGCAGATCCAGGGAGACTCCCCTTCCTCCCCCGGGAGGAGTGGCACGGGAGCACACCGCAGGGATCTGCTGGGTTTGGAGACTCCACACGGGGTCGGGTGCCAGAGATAGAAACGCTTGGTCACAGGCCGGGTGAGAACAGAGTGTGGCTGGAGACCGGGGAGATGGGAGTGATTGACTGCTTTTCTCTGGGGGCGCACTGAGGACTGGGACCCCGAGTTCTCGGCTCCTCTGGGGTGGAGATTGGGAGGCCGACATTTTCACTCTAGGCCTCCAAAGCTGTACGGAAAGCTTGCAGGGAACAAAAGTTCCTGAGAGCAAACCCAAGCAGATTATTTAGCCCGGACCGGCAAGGGCGGGGCAATTCCGCCTCCGGCAAAGACATTTGGGAACCACGGCAACAGGCCCCTCCCCCAGAAGATCGGCGAGAACAGCCAGCCAAGACCAAGTTTACCGATCAATGAGAACGGCAGAATTCCAGAGCTAGGGGAATACTGCACATAGAATCCACGGCTTTTTTGCCATGATTCTTTAGTCTTTCAAACTTAATTTTTTTTAACTGTCTTTTTTTTTTAATTTTTCTTTTTCCCTTTTTCAACCAACATCTTATCAATCCCTTTTTTAAAAAACATTTTTATTTTTCATTTTTAGAGTCATATTCTATCCCTTCATAGTAGTTACCCTTATTTTTGGCATATATATATAAGTTGTTCTCTCTTTAAAATTTTGAGATACAGTTTCTTCTAACACATCAAAATATACCCTACGTCTCTAGTGTATGGCTTTGTTCTAGTCTCCTGCCTGATCATATTCTCTCCCTTTTTTTTTCTTTCTTTTAAATCCTCTTCTTTCTTTTTTCAAACAACTTCTTATCAATTCCTTTTATAAAATTTTTTATAATTTTCATTTTTACATTCATATTCCATCCCTTCATCGTATCAACCCTTATTTTTGTACATATATAAGTTTTTCTTTCTTTAAAATTTTGGGAGGCACTTTCTTCTAACAGACCAAAATACACCCAAAATCTAGTGTGTGGCACTGATCTATGCACCAGCCTGATCATATTTGATCATATTCTGTTTTTTTTTTCTTTTGTTCTGTTTTTGTTTGTTTTTATCTTTTTCTTTTTCTTTTTTCTCTTTCCCTTTCTTTTCCCCCAGCTTCAGGTCTTTTCTGATTTGTTTAGAGTATATTTTCTGGGGACGTTGTTACCCTGTTAGCATTTTGTTCTCTCATTCATCTGTTCTCCTTTGGACAAAATGACAAGATGGAAAAAATCACCTCAACAAAAAGAACAAGAGGTAGTACCGACTGCCAGGGACCTACTCAATACGGACATTAGTACGATGTTGGACCTAGAGTTCAGAATCATGATTTTAAAGATACTAGCTGGGCTTGAAAAAAGCATAGAAGTTATTAGAGAAACCCTTTCTGGAGAAATAAAAGAACTAAAATCTAACCAAGTCAAAATCAAAAAGGCAATGAGGTGCAATCAAAAATGGGGGCGCTAACTGCTAGGATAAATGAGGCAGAAGAGTGAATCAGTGATATAGAAGACCAAATGATGGAAAATAAAGAAGCTGAGCAAAAGAGAGATAAACAACTACTGGATCACGAGGGCAGAATTCGAGAGATAAGCGATACCATAAGACGAAACAACATTAGAATAATTGGGATCCCAGAAGAAGAAGAAAGAGAGAGGGGGGCAGAAGCTATATTGGAGCAAATTATAGCAGAGAACTTCCCTAATTTGGGGAAGGAAACAGGCATCAAAATCCAGGAGGCACAGAGAACCCCCCTCAAAATCAATAAAAATAGGTCAACACCCCGACATCTAATAGTAAAACTTACGAGTCTGAGAAAAAGAGAAAATCCTGAAAGCAGCTCGGGAGAAGAGATATGTAACCTACAATGGTAGAAACATTAGATCGGCAACAGACCTATCCACAGAGACCTGGCAGGCCAGAAAGGACTGGCATGATATATTCAGAGCACTAAATGAGAAAAATATGCAGCCAAGAATACTATATCCAGCTAGGCTGTCATTGAAAATAGAAGGAGAGATAAAAAGCT